>NC_092118.1:29284876-29317128 GCF_045679555.1 Salvelinus alpinus
TAAAGGCCCAATGCAGCCGTTTTTATCATTTCTGGGTAACAATTACCTTACTGTGATTGTTTTCAATTAAAATTGTCAAAAATAAACAAAAATAGCTTCATAGCAAAGAGCAATTTCTAAGCAAGAATTTTGCTAGGACTGTCTGGAGTGGTCTGAGAGGAGGGGAAAACTGAAAACTAGCTGCTATTGGCAGAGGTTTGGAATTCTTTCTTATTGGTGATGTCACCAGGCAGACCAAAACAGGCTGAAATTTCAGGCAGTCTTCAAACCCCTCTTACACTAAAAGGCTATTAACATAATTTTCACAATATTATTCCAACCACAGTGTGGAAATATATATAAAACACAGAAAAATCCCTTTTTTTGACAGCACTGGGCCTTTAATGCAAATAATATTTTTATATTAAATAATGTGGTTCAGAAAACACCCAAAGGTCTTGGCTTGCTGGTCCTTTTTTTAAATGTATTATTGGCGATCGGTCCACGGCTTGGATCACCCTTTTAACAATTGTCTTTTGAAGAAAATAAAGTTGAGCACTTTCCACTAGCCTACAGAGTGGTTCCTCCCCAGGCACAAACCCAGCACAGAATACAGAGACACACTGATTTACACTGAGTGTACAGAACATTAAGAACAGCTGCTCTTTCCATGACACAGACTGACCAGGTGAATCCAGGTGAAAGATATGATCCCTTACTGATGTCACTTGTTAAATCCACTTCAATCAGTGTAGATGAAGGAATTTTTTAGCCGTGAGAAAATTGAGACAAGGATGGTGTATGTGTGCCATTCAGAATGTGAATGGGCAAGACAAAGGATTTAAGTGCCTTTGAATGGGGTATGGTAGTAGGTGCCAGGTGCACCAGTTTGTGTCAAGAACTGGAATGCTGCTGGGTTTTTCCCACTCAACAGAATGGTCCACCACCCAAAGGACATCCAGCCAACATAGGCCAGCATCCCTGTGGAACGCTTTCGACAATTTAAAGTCCATGCCCCGACGAGTTGGGAAATTAACTTGGTATTGCTGCTTCCACATTCTTAACAACTAAGCCACACAGGAAGACATACAGGGCCTTCAGAATGTATTTACATGTTGTTGTGCTACAGCCGGAATTTAAAATGGATTCAATTCAGATTTTGTCACGGGTCTACATACAATACGCCCAAATGTCAAAGTAGAATTCTGTTTTTCAAAATGTTTCCAAATTCAAATTTGTTTTCCGTTGCAAAGCGCTTTGATACGGTAAGCCCTAATGAACCTGGTGCGGTCTCAGAGAGTTTAGGGACTGCACAGAGAGATATTCTAACCACGCTGTGAAAGAGGGTGTCCATCTTGAGAAGGAGAGTGTGAGATGCATTCTCAAGGGGAAGAAGTGAAGTGAGGGATGGGGAGAGAAAGAGGGAGGGAGAGATTTGTCCTTAGAGGGAGAGTGAAGCATAAACACAGCCATTGGAGCTTAATGAAGAGCACTTGAGAAAGCCCTCAGCTGTAGCCAGTGAAAGAGATGTGTGTGTGAATGGGAGTGTGAGAGAGAGAGAGGGTCTGTGCGTGTGTGTGTGTACGTGTGTAGGTAAAGCAGAGTGCGAGCCCACCACTGAATGACTCTCTGATCTAGCCTGGAGCCTTGCACCAGATCATCAGCAAACAGTAAACATTTGACTTCAGATTCTAGTAGGGTGAGGCCGGGTGCTGCAGACTGTTCTAGTGCCCTGGCCAATTTCAGGCTGTATCCCTGTAAAAAGCCTCTGTCCACCACTGGGTCAGAAAACTAACACCCTCTTCTCCTCTCTCTCTCCACCTCCATCCATCTTCTCCTCCTGCACAGAACCAACTTGGACTCGGCTCTTCACACGAGTGCCATGAACCCCAACCCCCAGGACCCCTTTCACATATACCAGCAGATGGGCCGAGGGCCCCCCCAGCGCACCGGTGAGAACACACACAGCATCTGCACATACATAATTGAAAATGGAAAGCTGAAATGTCTTCAGTCAATAAGTATTCAACCCCTTTGTTATGGCAAGCCTAAATAAGTTCAGGAGTAAAAATTGTCAAGTCACATAATAAGTTGCATGAACTCTAAATTGTGTTTAACATGATTTTTTATAATGACTACCTCATCTCTGTATAATTATCTGTAAGGTCCCTCAGTTGAGCAGTGAATTTCAAACAGATTCAACCACAAAGACCAGGGAGGTTTTCCAATGCCTTGCAAAGAAGGGAACCTATTGGTAGATGGGTAAACAAAAACAAAAAAAGAAGACATTGTGAATATCTCTTTGAGCATGGTGAAGTTATTAATTACACTTTGGATGGTGTTACTACAAAGATACAGGCGTCCTTCCTAACTCAGTTGACGGAGAGGAAGGAAACCGTTTAGGTATTTCACCATGAGGCCAATAGTGACTTTAAAACAGTTAGAGTTTAATGGCAGTGATAGGAGAAAACTGAGGATGGATCAACATTGTAGTTACTTTACAATACTAACCTAAATGACAGAGTGAAAAGAAGAAAGCCTGTACAGAACACAAATATTCCAAAATATTTGTATTCTGTTTGCAATATGGGACTAAAAAGTAAAACTGCAACAAAAAAAATTGCAAAGAAATTAACTTTATGTCCTGAATGTTTGGTGCAAATCCAGCACAACACATCACTGAGTACCACTTTTCATATTTTCAAGCATGGTGATGGCTGCATCATGTTATGGGTATGCTTGTCATCAGCAAGGACTAGGGAGTTTTTTAGGATAAAACTAAACTGAGTAGAGCTAAGCACAGGCAAAATCCTACAAGAAAACTTGGCTAAGTCTGCTAATCAACAGACACCGGGAGACAAATTCACCTTTCAGCAGGATAATAACATAAAACACAAGACCACATCTACACTGGAGTTGCTTACCAAGACAACATGGAATGTTTCTGATTCAAAAACCAATTTGACAGAGCTTGAAGAATTTAGAAAAAAAGAATGGGAAAATATTGTACAATGCAGGTGTGCAATGAATGCTCTTACAGACTTACCCAGAAAGACTCACAGCTGATTCTAACATGTATTGACCCAGTGGTGAGAATACTTATGGAAATGAGACATTTCTGTATTTCATTTTCAATACATTTGCTAAAATGACTAAAAACATGTCTTCACTTTGTCATTGTGGGGTAATGTGTATAGATGGGTTAAAAAACAAATATTTAATCAATTTTAATCCATATTTAAACCATTACATTACTATGTGGTGATTGTGGACATCCCCTACGCATCTGTATGGTTAGTTACATACTGTATGTATGTACGTGTCTGTGCCTGGTTTCGCATGAGTGCACACAGACAAAAGACACATCCCCACACTCCTACAGTAAATACATTCACACCCATCTCCAGGCCTTTACTTAACCGTATTGGAGGAAAAGGTCCACGGTCCTTCTCCTTTGAGCTTCTTATCCAATGAGTTTGGAGGAGGTGAGAGGAGAGGATGCGAGGAAAGATTAACTGAGAAAAAACCACCCCCCACACACCCTGTCACCCTCCACCCCAAACACCCACCTCCTTCAGTCCAGCCTCCCTGGTGATTCCCTATGCCGAGGTGCATCATGGCGGCGGGCAGGTTGCCTGTGCTGCTGCCCCCGCTCAGGTTGGGGTGGTATCCCCCCCCTCCGTGGTGCCCGTCGTCCGGGTCCAGGGGTGTGGGCAGCGGTGAGGGGAAGTGCAGGTTGCTGAGGTCTGGCAGGGAACCACCCGTGTTCAACGAGCCCTGGTAGTTGGAGAGGCCCGCATTCTGCTCTGGAGACGGGAATATACTGAGGATAGGAGGGGAGAGAAAACTAATTATGAAGCGGATTTTAAAAGGGGAACTTCATTCAAAAGGTTTAATATGCATCTGGATGGGTAGAGGGGAGCAGGTTAGCGTTTTATGTTGTTCTGGAAGCAGCTCTGCAGAGCGGTCACTAGATGGCACAGCCACAAAGTAATACAATCTGATTTTAAACCTAACCCTAACGTTAACCACACCGCTAACCCTAATGCCTAACCTTAACCTTAAATGAATCAATTTTTACAATATAGCCAATTTCGACTTTGAAGCTGGCCTATCTAAGGGAAAACCTCTAAGTTCTGAACAAGACTCATGACAATAAACATCAATGTGCTAAAAGGGAGGGAATGTAACATCTGTGACATACTTTTGGGCGGCGTTACGGCCTTTTTTGTTGTGTGGCTAGGGCATTGTTTGTGAAATATACTAAATAAATGTTATCAATAATAGCATTGTTGAGAAGTAATGTTTGTGCGTGGATTACCATGTTTGTTAGTGGACTTCCCCTTTAAATGTACCAGCAAGTGAACATTTGCATCCCTGTTCATTCAAGCCCTCAGTGAGATAACTGACTCACTGCTCTATAGTAGTGACCAGCAGCCCACTGTACTGCACTGCTAGACCCAACAAACACACAGAATGTTGAAAGAATATGTTGATACAGACATCAACAATGTTGACACATACACACACAATGTTGACAGACTATGTTGACACGCACATCCACAATGTTGACACACACACACACACACACACACACACACACACACACACACACCATATATGGATCACATCCCAGTCTTTCTCCCTCTCAGACAGCTGTCATTGAGAATCACAAACAACTTGGTTCATAATGATGACTGATTGTTGTTTAAACACAGTGCCCTGTATGAGTGGATGGAAGATGGATCCTGAAGACTCACTTGATTCCAGGCACTTCACAGGATTTGGGCCGTGATGAGAGGGATTGAACCTATAATAGAGAAACAATTAGGTGATTAAACTGATCAAAAGCAAAAAGAGTGATGGAATCTCAAAATGACTAATCTAACTACTGGAATATTTAGTCAACAGTCGAAGCGTTATGGTTCTAGAACATGAATGATGTGTATTGGAAGCATGCATTCATTAGTACTGCAGCTTTTCCCATCAGCATTATCTCATCCCAAAAGGTTTCCATGTCTGTCATTATGTCTTAATCAACCCCCCGTGTCCCTCTCTCCAACCAATGAGAAATGACACACTCATCATGCACACACACACAAACTCACCTTCTTGGCCTCCCACAGTTGCTTTGGCAGGGGCTTGCTGACACCCATCAGACCCTCCTCATTAGACAGGGATGGGAAGGAGAACACTGGAGAGAGGAGGGGGGAGAAAGAGAGATTAGAGATAATCAACTCCTCACACACATCTCTAGTTATTCCCACCTATTGAAAGATCAAAAGACTGCAGAAAAATCTAGACTAGAGGTTATCAAGTGTTCGGACACAATGGGTGTTTCTTAATATGCATACTACCGTGCTCCACACTCTCATGCTCTGTGTGCATTCTCCAACCACGTTCTCTTGAGTACGTTCTTGTGAGGACGAGTACGGAGAATTCATAACACATTACATTTGACAAGCACTCGCACTCCCCCTACTGTATTACCTCACGCTGCACCTCCCCAAGAAAAAGCAAACGTTTTTCTTCCTAATTATCAGCTAGATATGTGAATCGTAATAATCTAGTTAGACAGCTAGTTAAACAGGCAAAAATGACCTAAATTCTTCATCGGTAGCTAGCTAACAATTATTCGTGACTATCTGGCTAGCTAACAGTACTAGTAGTTAGCCCTATTGACTTATGGGCTTGCGATCTACGGTACGTAGGCAGGTAAACATGCCAAAATTAACACAGCATGTATTTATTAACATATCAAGATTAAATATTGTCGTCAGGCAACATATGAGATGTGAAAAGGCAACATTTAATTCTGAAGTTTGAGTGTATTTTCTCTCGCTTCAGCTCAAATAATGGCCGACATTGATTTCAAGAAATGTTGCATCATTCTTTACGTGGTTGCATCATTTTCTTTGAAGCTTGCATCGATGCATGCTTCTCAAATGCGTACTCTGTTTCTTACATATTTTGAAGTGCCCTCCATGCGCCATTTCGCCTACTTTGATTTGGACGCATACTCCAACCCTCCC
The DNA here is from genome assembly GCF_045679555.1 of Salvelinus alpinus. Lineage (NCBI taxonomy): Eukaryota > Metazoa > Chordata > Actinopteri > Salmoniformes > Salmonidae > Salvelinus > Salvelinus alpinus. Next base: position 29,290,888 of record NC_092118.1, read on the forward strand.
GTGCACGGAGCACGATAGCATGCATTTTGAGACACACACAATGACTCTGGGGATCTGCATGCAGGATTCCTAGGCAGTGTGTGTGTCCATTCCTGTATTGGGTTGTAAAGGTCAACGATGCTGTGAATGAAGCACGTCTTGTACGCTGACGCACATCTGTACATATACCAGGCAGCAACACATCCAGTGGCAAGCACCGTCACACACACATTACGGCCAGAGATCTAGGGGTGTGGGAGCTAGGGGGCAGCAGAAGGCCTCTTCTACACTTGTGTTGGGAAAGATGGAATCAGGGATGAGGAAGAGGGGGGAGGAGTTTCAACTCACCATCTCCAGAGCAGTCCACCTCGGCCTCGTTCACACTGGCTGCACTCCGGCCCCCGCAGGAGAGAGAGAGGGAGAGAGACATCAGATAAAGGAGAGGAGAGAGAGAGCAAGAGAAAGGAGGGGAAGAGAGGGAAGGGGTGAAGAAAGCAGAGGAACATTAGACAATCACATACTTTCACCAGCTGCTCAGATCCGGCCCACTGTGTTCACTTCACTGACAAAATAATCAACCCGTTGGACATCAGCAGCAGGCATTTTACCTTCAATATGAATATATTACCACTTCTTAAAACAAGGCAGCTGGGTTTAACATAGGAATCATGTTATATAATATGACTCCCAAATGGCACCCTATCCCCTATGTAGTGCACTACCTTTGATCAAAGCCCATAAGGCTTAGTTTCAAACGAGTGCACTATGTAGGGAATATGTTGCTATTCAGGACAAAGATTCATATTATACAGTCTTATTATTATTGTCCAACATTTCAGGAGGTTGTTGGCACCTTAATTGTGGAGAACGGGCTTGTGGCAATGACTAGAGCAGAATCATTGGATCGGTATAAAATACATCCAACACATGGTTTCCGGGTGTTTGATGCCATTCCATTTGCGCCGTTCTGACCATTACTATGAGCCGTTCTCCCCTCAGCAGCCTCCTGTGTCAACATCAATTCCGGTTGTCTTTTCTAAAAATCTATAGACTCACTGGGGTCAAATAAATAAAGTATATATAGTACTGTAGTACGGTAACAACGTGCTGATTTAAGTTATACAAGGTGAACCCCTAGAATGTGTGTTGTGATCTCAGTCCTGGGAAACAGGGGGATGGCGAGAGAGAGAGGGGGATGGCGGGAGAGAGAGGGGGATTGTGGGAGAGAGAGGGGGATGGCGGGAGAGAACGGAAGAAAGAGTTTTTTGTTTTTTTAATTGGCTAAGTGACCACAGTCCCAGTGAGAATAAAGAGAGGACCATTGTTTTTCCCTCGCCACAAAGATCCCACTGAGAACAGAACCTCTTTCTTTTTCCTCACTCTCTCTCACTCTCTCTCTCTTCCGCTCTCCTCACACACTGCAGGCTGGCTGCCAGGCATCCGATCCTCCCCTCTTTCTGTTTACTTCTCTTTTTTTCCTAGTTCACTCTGCCTCTCCCTCTTCTAACCCTTCTGCCATATTCTCTCTCTCTCAAAGCCTCGAATAACTGTCTCTTTCCCTCTGCCTTCTTGTTCTCTTTACTTTCCTGCATTCTCTCTTCCTCTTTTCCTACCATCGTCCTCCCCCATTCTTTCCCTCTTCTTCTGTCATTTTGTCTCCCTCTTCCCCTTTCTCAAGAACCTGGGCCACGTTCAGTAGACAAACTTTGTGGACCGTTTCAGATAGAAATGTCATGAATAGAGCAGTTAACGTGATTCCTTGTTCACATCAGAGAGGCATGTTTGTCCTACATGGCATATTTCTATTTGAACGGTCCACGACTTTATGCCCAGCTCTCCACTCAGCCAACCGGCAGGGAGAGAAGGCAATTGGCGGGAGTCCAACATCCCTTAATTTCCTCTCAAATGTGACCAGTCACAGAGACCTCTTGGAGAGATGCCACGGAGTGAAACGAGACCACTGGGACAAAAAATGTCTGTCTGCCGTCCCAACTCTTACTGTGGGACAGAATCACTGTAGTAAGGATTTGAGCTCAAGGCTTGTACTGATAGCACAACATAATTAAATACCAGAAGAAGACAATGAAATGTTGGTTTGGGATCAGTTCTAAGGTGCACAACTCCCGTCCTTTAAGCCCATAGTCCAAGTTTTCCCCTTCTGATTGGATGGCTAGTGCACAAATACGTGTTCCCAGGTCTAAACCAATCAGTGACTTAAAGCAGCATACCCTCTGCATCCACTGCAGACTGGAGTTGTGCCCTTGTCGTGGGTCGTGTTCATTAGGGCACAACGTAGCAAAATGTTTTGCATCAAGAAAATATTGAGTGTTTCTTACAAAGTCCAGGTAGTGTTTTCCTGTTTCAGTCCATGTTTGGTGCCTAATGAACGCAACTACTGAACGTTCCCATGCATAGCCCTGACTCACATCTGTCTGCCTGCCGGGATGGACGTTGAGATTGGTAATCAGACTGGCCAGTTTAATCAGACACTGGCTTACCACCTCTCAGAGTCTCACTGTAACCCTCCTGACAGGTGACACGCCCTCTGGGCCTCATAGGACACTGTACGCTGCAACGTACTACCCTTCACTCACCTGCAGGGGCAGCAGTGAGCCGCAACGGTTGCACCAGTAGTTCCCAAGTATTTGCATTTTACCATTTACCACACAATTTTTTGTCAGGCGCTGTTATCCAGAGCGACTTACAGTCAGTGCATTTAGTGATCTTCTAGATCATCAAAATACATTTTTTAAAGTTTTTTTTTAAAGCCGCAGCCCATTCTTAAGTCTCAACCCCATGGGAATACTGGGAATACTGGGAACATATGGCTATGACTGCCTGCAACCCAAAAGTGTATCTCAACCAACTCCGGTATTAGACAAACACTGCTCTAGTACTACAGAAAGGCATGTCTCTACTTGCTCTGTAGTCAATTACACTCCATCTGTCCTACGCTCTCTGCTGCGTCTTCACATGGCATGGACACACAAACGTAGGCCTATGCATCTTGACACACACACACACAGTGTCATGATATTCCTTCACAACAAATGGTGTCCCATACACTCCTCCTTATTTATTTGGGAAACAAAGCTAAAACTTTTAATTTGTCTCCATACTCCAGTATTTTGGATTTGAGATCAAATGTTTTATGAGACGACAGTACAGAATGTTACCTTTTATTTGAGGGTATTTTCATACATATCCGTTTTATTGTTTGGAAATAAAAGCACTTTATATGCATCTAGTCCTCTCATTTCAAGGTGTCATACATATTTGGACTAGGGTTGGGCGGTATCCAGATTTTCATGGAGTTCTACCGGCCTTCTCTAATCCCGGGAGTTACGATATTACCGGTTTAGAACACAAGGGGGCTCAAAAAAAAAATTCTAGCACCAGAATGCTAACAAAATTAGCACACGTAATAGCGAATTTCCACAGAACCTGCTAGCTAAATATGCTAACGAGCAAACGAAAATAAACAAATTGCAAAGACAGGCAATCCAGCTCATAAAGTTATACATAAATAGGTAGGAGCTACCGAGTGTCATGTCATTTTTGGTGAGTTTGGACATTTACAAGTAAAGGTGAACGAGACACATTGCGCAAATGAGCAAAGTTTTGACACATGCTTGTCTGAAGGAAGAACAGTACTGGCTCTGGAGCAGCATGTGTACACGCTGTGTCTGTGTGGAGTCTGGAGTCGCTAGGGCAATGGGCCTACCTGCTCTGCTCTGAGAAAAGGGGTGAGGAGCATACAGGCCAAGAACGGAGAGGACAAAAAAAACGCAAGGAAATCAAGCACTGGCAGCTGTACAGATAACTCATCCAAAGGGCTTTGACTTCTCAAACACAGCAGAAAGCAAACACTATATGATGTCCAGTGACCTTATTAATTAAGCCATTTGCTTAGATAACGCAGAATTCAGCGTTTTTCACAAAGGAAAAAAAGTATAATTTGCTTAAGAAATCTTGCTGCCAGATCTAAAATGTTTCTTGTAATTTCTGCTCGGCATCAGACAAATGTTGTGCTTCAGTTGCTCTTCTCCACTCGGATGAGAATTCACGAACGGGCATTCTATCAGCAGACAGCGCTCTGACTGATGTGTAGCTACTTTTCTCCGGTACTTCTCTTGGTGTAGCCAGCCTACTTTTCTTCAGGAAAATTAAAGGTTAACTTTAAGCAAAACATTAAGAAATGCAGCTGGCTACATTCTTTAAATGATAAACATTAATAACATGATGGCCATGCATAGTTAAAATAAATTAAAAAAAATACATTGTAAGCTCATTTACTTGTGTCGCTTTCAGCCAAAAAGCGTTGCACTCTGTTGTCATCTGATGAAAACGAAGCTATTTTCTGCTGAATGTGTAGCACTAATGTATTTTCTGCTGAATGTGTAGCACTAATATATTTTCTGCTGAATGTGTAGCACTAATGTATTTTCTGCTGAATGTGTAGCACTAATGTATTTTCTGCTGAATGTGTAGCACTAATGTATTTTCTGCTGAATGTGTAGCACTAATATATTTTCTGCTGAATGTGTAGCACTAATATATTTTCTGCTGAATGTGTAGCACTAATATATTTTCTGCTGAATGTGTAGCACTAATGTATTTTCTGCTGAATGTGTAGCACTAATGTATTTTCTGCTGAATGTGTAGCACTAATATATTTTCTGCTGAATGTGTAGCACTAATATATTTTCTGCTGAATGTGTAGCACTAATATATTTTCTGCTGAATGTGTAGCACTAATATATTTTCTGCTGAATGTGTAGCACTAATGTATTTTCTGCTGAATGTGTAGCACTAATATATTTTCTGCTGAATGTGTAGCACTAATATATTTTCTGCTGAATGTGTAGCACTAATGTATTTTCTGCTGAATGTGTAGCACTAATGTATTTTCTGCTGAATGTGTAGCACTAATGTATTTTCTGCTGAATGTGTAGCACTAATATATTTTCTGCTGAATGTGTAGCACTAATATATTTTCTGCTGAATGTGTAGCACTAATGTATTTTCTGCTGAATGTGTAGCACTAATATATTTTCTGCTGAATGTGTAGCACTAATGTATTTTCTGCTGAATGTGTAGCACTAATGTATTTTCTGCTGAATGTGTAGCACTAATGTATTTTCTGCTGAATGTGTAGCACTAATATATTTTCTGCTGAATGTGTAGCACTAATGTATTTTCTGCTGAATGTGTATCACTAATGTATTTTCTGCTGAATGTGTATCACTAATATATTTTCTGCTGAATGTGTAGCACTAATATATTTTCTGCTGAATGTGTAGCACTAATATATTTTCTGCTGAATGTGTAGCACTGATATATTTTCTGCTGAATGTATAGCACTAATGTATTTTCTGCTGAATGTGTAGCACTAATGTATTTTCTGCTGAATGTGTAGCACTAATGTATTTTCTGCTGAATGTGTAGCACTAATGTATTTTCTGCTGAATGTGTAGCACTAATATATTTTCTGCTGAATGTGTAGCACTAATATATTTTCTGCTGAATGTGTAGCACTAATATTTTTTCTGCTGAATGTGTAGCACTAATATATTTTCTGCTGAATGTGTAGCACTAATATATTTTCTGCTGAATGTGTAGCACTGATGTATTTTCTGCTGAATGTGTAGCACTAATATATTTTCTGCTGAATGTGTAGCACTAATATATTTTCTGCTGAATGTGTAGCACTAATATATTTTCTGCTGAATGTGTAGCACTAATATATTTTCTGCTGAATGTGTAGCACTAATATATTTTCTGCTGAATGTGTAGCACTAATGTATTTTCTGCTGAATGTGTAGCACTAATATATTTTCTGCTGAATGTGTAGCACTGATGTATTTTCTGCTGAATGTGTAGCACTAATATATTTTCTGCTGAATGTGTAGCACTAATGTATTTTCTGTGAAGGAAAACTATAGTTGCACATCCCTGATTACTCTATTGAAGTAAAAAAAACACTTGCCTTTCAATATAAAACACCACCCCTGTCAATACACAGCTGGACTCACCTGCCAATATCCTGTTTAAACATGTTGGCTAAACAAATAGAGTGGTAATCCATTCTGGGACCATAGGAGCCTATCCAAGTCTCTCTATCTCTCCAACATTAAGACATCACTCGCTGATAATGCATTAACACAACACATTCCACTGTCTGTCACTCTTAACAGAGAGGGGTAAGGGGAGGAATGGATGGAAGGGAGAACATTTTAAATACACACAGATGAGAGAGGAATGGAGGGAGGGAGGAACGGAGGGAGAGTTGGAGGGATAGAAAGAGAGGGGAGAGATGATAGAAAGACAAGAGAAGGAGAGAGAGAATGGAAAGAAAAGACTCAGACACAGAGGAAAGTGAGGGAGGGTAAAGAGAAAGAAGAGAGGATGATATAGAATAAGTAGCGATGTGAAGGTAAAGGGGAAAAACTAAAGATGTAGACACAGAGGAGAGAGGAATGGAGGAAAGGAAGACAGGAGTGAAAGAGAGGAGTCTCTACAGGCCCAGGACTGTCCCAACCAACCATACATAAACTCTTCTATCACCACTTAGATATTTTAATAAGGCACACTGACAGTGTAGACAGGAAATCAATTCATATCTTTCTACAATGTCTCAGTAAAGTTTCAAATTTGTTATAAACCTTAGATGTTGTAGAAAGATTTTAAATTATTTCCTGCCTACACCATCTGTTTACATTGATTACAATTAATGTTATCGCACAACCTCTCCTCAAAAACCTCCAACCAGTTCCACAAATTTGATACATTCCAGAACTTGCACAATGCGCATAGAAAGTGGATACGCATGGCTGCGCGTCACAATGGTAAAATGTAAACATCATTTTGGGAGACATGGTATAGACACGGCAGCACTACTGTAGCTAGTGGAATAGTGTAGAAGCCATTGGTAACTGTAAACCATTTTACCAGTCTAGTTAATCATCGTGGCTAACTGTGGGGTGAAAACAATTCCCTTATTTACTGTTAAATAGCCAATCTCTTTGGGCTCCTTGGGCTCTGTTCAGAAGAAGTGCACTGTGTAGGGAATAGGGTGCCGTTTGATACGTGCTTTATTTGTATCCATTCAGGAAATTATTGTAGATGTACAGGTGTGTGCGCACGTGCACAGTAAGAAAGAGGTGTGTGTAGGTGAGGTCTGTCTATGTGTGTGAGTTAATGTATGCAGGTGTGTGCAAATGGTATGAGTGGGTGTGTTTGCACACGTGCAGATGCAAAGTGTGTGTGTAGACGAGATGTGTATGCATGCGTGTGTGTGCAGATAGTTGTATGTGTGCAGATGCTGTGTGTGTGTGGGTTCTCACCGTTGCGCTGGGGGGGCCCTCTGCCCATCTGCTGGTTCATGCCAAAGGGGTCCTGGGGGTTCATGGCACTCGTATGAAGAGCCGAGTCCGAGTTGGTTCTGTGGAGGAGGAGAGAGATAGAGGGAGGAGGAGAGAGGGAGGAGGAGGAGATGGAGGAGAGTGTTAATTTTCTCCCCAATGTTGTGGTATTCAATTGGTAGTTACAGTTTTGTCTCATCGCTGCAACTCCCATATGGACACGGGACAGGTGAAGGTCGAGAGCCGTGCGTCCTCCGAAACACAACCCAACCAAGCCGCACTGCTTCTTGACACAATGCCCACTTAACTCAGAAGCCAGCCGCACCAATGTGTCAGAGGAAACACCATACACCTGGCGACCGTGTCAGCATGCACTTTGCCTGGCCCGCCACAGGAGTCGCTAGTGCGCGATGGGACAAGGACATCCCTGCCGGCCAAACCCTCCCCTAACCTGGACGACGCTGGGCCAATTGTGCGCCACCCCATGGGTCTCCCGATCGCAACAGAGCCTGGATTTTAACCCAGAATCTCCAGTGGCACAGCTAGCACTGCGATGCAGTACCTTAGACCACTGAGCCACTCGGGAGGCAGGGAGTTAATATTCTGAGCCAGTGGTGGACAGAGGCTGAGGACGCCTTGCGGCTAGGTCAGAGAGTCATTCAGTGGTGGACAGAGGATGAGGACGCCTCATGGCTAGGTCAGAGAGTCATTCAGTGGTGGACAGAGGCTGAGGACGCCTCACGGCTAGGTCAGAGAGTCATTCAGTGGTGGACAGAGGATGAGGACGCCTCATGGCTAGGTCAGAGAGTCATTCAGTGGTGGACAGAGGCTGAGGACGCCTCATGGCTAGGTCAGAGAGTCATTCAGTGGTGGACAGAGGATGAGGACGCCTCATGGCTAGGTCAGAGAGTCATTCAGTGGTGGACAGAGGCTGAGGACGCCTCACGGCTAGGTCAGAGAGTCATTCAGTGGTGGACAGAGGATGAGGACGCCTCATGGCTAGGTCAGAGAGTCATTCAGTGGTGGACAGAGGCTGAGGACGCCTCATGGCTAGGTCAGAGAGTCATTCAGTGGTGGACAGAAGCTGAGGACGCCTCGCGGCTAGGTCAGAGAGTCATTCAGTGGTGGACAGAGGATGAGGACGCCTCGCGGCTAGGTCAGAGAGTCATTCAGTGGTGGACAGAAGCTGAGGACGCCTCGCGGCTAGGTCAGAGAGTCATTCAGTGGTGGACAGAAGCTGAGGACGCCTCGCGGCTAGGTCAGAGAGTCATTCAGTGGTGGACAGAAGCTGAGGACGCCTCACGGCTAGGTCAGAGAGTCATTCAGTGGTGGACAGAGGATGAGGACGCCTCACGGCTAGGTCAGAGAGTCATTCAGTGGTGGACAGAAGCTGAGGACGCCTCCCGGCTAGGTCAGAGAGTCATTCAGTGGTGGACAGAGGATGAGGACGACTTGCGGCTAGGTCAGAGAGTCATTCAGTGGTGGACAGAGGATGAGGACGCCTCATGGCTAGGTCAGAGAGTCATTCAGTGGTGGACAGAGGATGAGGACGACTTGCGGCTAGGTCAGAGAGTCATTCAGTGGTGGACAGAGGATGAGGACGCCTCATGGCTAGGTCAGAGAGTCATTCAGTGGTGGACAGAAGCTGAGGACGCCTCGCGGCTAGGTCAGAGAGTCATTCAGTGGTGGACAGAGGATGAGGACGCCTCACGGCTAGGTCAGAGAGTCATTCAGTGGTGGACAGAAGCTGAGGACGCCTCGCGGCTAGGTCAGAGAGTCATTCAGTGGTGGACAGAAGCTGAGGACGCCTCACGGCTAGGTCAGAGAGTCATTCAGTGGTGGACAGAGGATGAGGACGCCTCCCGGCTAGGTCAGAGAGTCATTCAGTGGTGGACAGAAGCTGAGGACGCCTCACGGCTAGGTCAGAGAGTCATTCAGTGGTGGACAGAGGATGAGGACGCCTCATGGCTAGGTCAGAGAGTCATTCAGTGGTGGACAGAGGATGAGGACGACTTGCGGCTAGGTCAGAGAGTCATTCAGTGGTGGACAGAGGATGAGGACGCCTCATGGCTAGGTCAGAGAGTCATTCAGTGGTGGACAGAGGATGAGGACGACTTGCGGCTAGGTCAGAGAGTCATTCAGTGGTGGACAGAGGATGAGGACGCCTCATGGCTAGGTCAGAGAGTCATTCAGTGGTGGACAGAGGATGAGGACGCCTCATGGCTAGGTCAGAGAGTCATTCAGTGGTGGACAGAAGCTGAGGACGCCTCGCGGCTAGGTCAGAGAGTCATTCAGTGGTGGGTCCGCACTCTGCTCTGCCGCCACACTTATACTTCGACACACACATTCTCAAACGTACACACACTCACCCCCCCCTCTCAGATGCACACACACACACACATATCTCTTTCACTGGCTATAGCTGAGGGCTTTCTCAAGTGCTCTTCATTAAGCTCCAATAGCTGTGTTTATACTTCACTCTCCCTCTAAGGACAAATCTCTCCCTCCCTCTCTCCCCATCCCTCACTTTCTCTTCCCCTTGAGAATGCATCTCTCACACTCTCCTTCTCAAGATAGACACCCCCTTTCACAGGGTGGTTATAATGTCTCTCTGTGCAGTCCCTAAACTCTCTGAGACCGCACAATGTTCATTAGGGCACACCGTAGCAAAGCACTCTGCAATGGAAAACAAAAACAAGTGTTTCTTATTGGACAAGTACAGGTAGATTGTAGCTCCCCGTTTCTGAACTTTTTCCTCCCACTGAACACGCCCTAGAGCTCAGTATGGTTCATAACAGAGAGTCAATTCATTCATTAACAGCATATGATCAATAACAATTGACATAACATTGGTGATTAACAACATGTAATTTATATGCAAATAAACATTGTAACATTTTCAATTAGCATCGTAACACCAGCATCACATCAGGAAACAGACAGATGGTCCAAAGAAAGACCAAACGATGAATGTAAATAAACTAAATAGTAGTGAATAAATCCACTGTGAGTCAGGAGGCACAGTGTTAGGTAGCGATGGGTGGCAGCAGCAGCGACAGGGTAGGTGGCGACAGCCTTACCCACCCAGTCACACGGTCCTACAGCTGGGTTAGTGACAATGACAGAAGAAAAAGACTGATTAGTGTTACTAGTATAGCGAGGTAGAAGGACAGAGAGGTAGAGGGAGGGAGTGAAAGCTAACAGACACAGTAGTCTGTCTTGTGCTCCAACTCTGCGTCTCAAAGCCTTGCTAGAGAGACAGATGAAAAAAAAAAAAAAAAAGAGTTAAACAAGAGGGTGATTGAGGAGAGGAAGAGGGCATACAAAAGATAGAGCAAGAGAGGACATGAGATTGAAAGAGAGAGGAGAGAGAGCAGGGGGGTGAGAGAGCAAGAGAGAGGGGGGGTGGTGAGAGAGTAAGTGAGAATGAGAAGAAGGCTTGGGCAGTCTACAACAGAGAGAGGAGAGACAGAGCAGTCCGGCAGAGTGGTTGGTCCGTGTGAGAGAAAAAGCAAGAGAGGAGGCTGAAGAGTTCAAAGGTCACCTGTTGAGCTGTGATATTAATCTAAATCCTGGTCGTTTCTCCTCGGCCCACGGCTGCTGCTCCCTTGGGAGAGGGAAAGAGAGAAACATCACGCTCATTTCATAGTTTACTTGAGCTCAGAAAAGGCCTGGATGAGAGAGTGGGGGGGGGTAGAGAGAGAGAGAGAGAGAATAGTTTGGAAATTCTAAGGTGAGGAGGGAAATCTGGATGATCTACTAAAGTGGACTGACTACAGGTCTGGAAACAGGCCAACTAAAGTGGACTGACTACAGGTCTGGAAACCGGTCTACAATACTGTCCAACCGTATGGAGTATGTAAAGGAACCCCCTAAAAAACACAATGTCCATCAGACATTCAACTATGCTTTGTGGAAAGTAATTATTTTTCAGGCGGAACTGACTACACCTATTTGAATACATTTTGTTTTTACAGCTCTCAGGAAGTGACTACTTTTGTAAATGATTGAAATTCAGATCTGAGAAAGCAACTAAATGTAAAACAAATTTGAATACAGATCTCAGGAAGTGACTACTTTTCTGAAATGAATGGATTGGCTGCCTTCAACTAATGACAAGGCTGTATCTGGAACTGCATGTTAAAGATATAATGAAGAGAGTACACCATTTCCTATACTATTCCAATCTGACAGTCATATTTGATCAAGACAATACATTTCTATCTGAACTTTCTGTAAATGTCCATAATCAAGTCAAACCAATTAACCAATTACATTTTGTACAGATAAGTTGACGCTCAACTACTATACAAGTCTTTAAACATGCCACTGAAAAGGTCGAAAGATGCAATACATTTTATGATACCTGAAAACACTGCAGAGTAATTCAAAAGCTATTTGCAAACAGCAAGTTGAATGCTTAGCAGAAAGAACTTTGAACCTTTTTGTCCATCGTAGGGTAAATGTCCTTGTTTCAAACACACATTATACGATCTTTAAAGGGATAGTTTAAGCAGAATACAAACTAACATGATTTTCAACCTACTTTGGCTGTAGTTGATTCAAGAAGGCTGTTTTGGGATGTTTAGTTTCCTTTCGAAACTTAATAGCCATATTTTGTTACTGTTAGCATTCTCAGTAACATTTAACATGACATTGTTCTCGTCCTGTGTAATCAAGCTATAATTACTTTGTTACTGTTAGCATTCTCAGTAACATTTAACATGACATTGTTCTCGTCCTGTGTAATCAAGCTATAATTACTTTGTTACTGTTAGCATTCTCAGTAACATTTAACATGACATTGTTCTCGTCCTGTGTAATCAAGCTATAATTACTTTGTTACTGTTAGCATTCTCAGTAACATTTAACATGACATGGTTCTCGTCCTGTGTAATCAAGCTATAATTACTTTGTTACTGTTAGCATTCTCAGTAACATTTAACATGACATGGTTCTCGTCCTGTGTAATCAAGCTATAATTACTTTGTTACTGTTATCATTCTCAGTAACATTTAACATGACATGGTTCTCGTCCTGTGTAATCAAGCTATAATTACTTTGTTACTGTTATCATTCTCAGTAACATTTAACATGACATGGTTCTCGTCCTGTGTAATCAAGCTATAATTACTTTGTTACTGTTATCATTCTCAGTAACATTTAACATGACATGGTTCTCGTCCTGTGTAATCAAGCTATAATTACTTTGTTACTGTTATCATTCTCAGTAACATTTAACATGACATGGTTCTCGTCCTGTGTAATCAAGCTATAATTACTTTGTTACTGTTAGCATTCTCAGTAACATTTAACATGACATGGTTCTCGTCCTGTGTAATCAAGCTATAATTACTTTGTTACTGTTAGCATTCTCAGTAACATTTAACATGACATGGTTCTCGTCCTGTGTAATCAAGCTATAATTACTTTGTTACTGTTAGCATTCTCAGTAACATTTAACATGACATGGTTCTCGTCCTGTGTAATCAAGCTATAATTACTTTGTTACTGTTAGCATTCTCAGTAACATTTAACATGACATGGTTCTCGTCCTGTGTAATCAAGCTATAATTACTTTGTTACTGTTAGCATTCTCAGTAACATTTAACATGACATGGTTCTCGTCCTGTGTAATCAAGCTATAATTACTTTGTTACTGTTAGCATTCTCAGTAACATTTAACATGACATGGTTCTCGTCCTGTGTAATCAAGCTATAATTACTTTGTTACTGTTATCATTCTCAGTAACATTTAACATGACATGGTTCTCGTCCTGTGTAATCAAGCTATAATTACTTTGTTACTGTTATCATTCTCAGTAACATTTAACATGACATGGTTCTCGTCCTGTGTAATCAAGCTATAATTACTTTGTTACTGTTATCATTCTCAGTAACATTTAACATGACATGGTTCTCGTCCTGTGTAATCAAGCTATAATTACTTTGTTACTGTTATCATTCTCAGTAACATTTAACATGACATGGTTCTCGTCCTGTGTAATCAAGCTATAATTACTTTGTTACTGTTAGCATTCTCAGTAACATTTAACATGACATGGTTCTCGTCCTGTGTAATCAAGCTATAATTACTTTGTTACTGTTAGCATTCTCAGTAACATTTAACATGACATGGTTCTCGTCCTGTGTAATCAAGCTATAATTACTTTGTTACTGTTAGCATTCTCAGTAACATTTAACATGACATGGTTCTCGTCCTGTGTAATCAAGCTATAATTACTTTGTTACTGTTAGCATTCTCAGTAACATTTAACATGACATGGTTCTCGTCCTGTGTAATCAAGCTATAATTACTTTGTTACTGTTAGCATTCTCAGTAACATTTAACATGACATGGTTCTCGTCCTGTGTAATCAAGCTATAATTACTTTGTTACTGTTAGCATTCTCAGTAACATTTAACATGACATGGTTCTCGTCCTGTGTAATCAAGCTATAATTACTTTGTTACTGTTAGCATTCTCAGTAACATTTAACATGACATGGTTCTCGTCCTGTGTAATCAAGCTATAATTACTTTGTTACTGTTAGCATTCTCAGTAACATTTAACATGACATGGTTCTCGTCCTGTGTAATCAAGCTATAATTACTTTGTTACTGTTAGCATTCTCAGTAACATTTAACATGACATGGTTCTCGTCCTGTGTAATCAAGCTATAATTACTTTGTTACTGTTATCATTCTCAGTAACATTTAACATGACATGGTTCTCGTCCTGTGTAATCAAGCTATAATTACTTTGTTACTGTTAGCATTCTCAGTAACATTTAACATGACATGGTTCTCGTCCTGTGTAATCAAGCTATAATTACTTTGTTACTGTTAGCATTCTCAGTAACATTTAACATGACATGGTTCTCGTCCTGTGTAATCAAGCTATAATTACTTTGTTACTGTTAGCATTCTCAGTAACATTTAACATGACATGGTTCTCGTCCTGTGTAATCAAGCTATAATTACTTTGTTACTGTTAGCATTCTCAGTAACATTTAACATGACATGGTTCTCGTCCTGTGTAATCAAGCTATAATTACTTTGTTACTGTTAGCATTCTCAGTAACATTTAACATGACATGGTTCTCGTCCTGTGTAATCAAGCTATAATTACTTTGTTACTGTTAGCATTCTCAGTAACATTTAACATGACATGGTTCTCGTCCTGTGTAATCAAGCTATAATTACTTTGTTACTGTTAGCATTCTCAGTAACATTTAACATGACATGGTTCTCGTCCTGTGTAATCAAGCTATAATTACTTTGTTACTGTTAGCATTCTCAGTAACATTTAACATGACATGGTTCTCGTCCTGTGTAATCAAGCTATAATTACTTTGTTACTGTTAGCATTCTCAGTAACATTTAACATGACATGGTTCTCGTCCTGTGTAATCAAGCTATAATTACTTTGTTACTGTTAGCATTCTCAGTAACATTTAACATGACATGGTTCTCGTCCTGTGTAATCAAGCTATAATTACTTTGTTACTGTTATCATTCTCAGTAACATTTAACATGACATGGTTCTCGTCCTGTGTAATCAAGCTATAATTACTTTGTTACTGTTATCATTCTCAGTAACATTTAACATGACATGGTTCTCGTCCTGTGTAATCAAGCTATAATTACTTTGTTACTGTTATCATTCTCAGTAACATTTAACATGACATGGTTCTCGTCCTGTGTAATCAAGCTATAATTACTTTGTTACTGTTATCATTCTCAGTAACATTTAACATGACATGGTTCTCGTCCTGTGTAATCAAGCTATAATTACTTTGTTACTGTTAGCATTCTCAGTAACATTTAACATGACATGGTTCTCGTCCTGTGTAATCAAGCTATAATTACTTTGTTACTGTTAGCATTCTCAGTAACATTTAACATGACATGGTTCTCGTCCTGTGTAATCAAGCTATAATTACTTTGTTACTGTTAGCATTCTCAGTAACATTTAACATGACATGGTTCTCGTCCTGTGTAATCAAGCTATAATTACTTTGTTACTGTTAGCATTCTCAGTAACATTTAACATGACATGGTTCTCGTCCTGTGTAATCAAGCTATAATTACTTTGTTACTGTTAGCATTCTCAGTAACATTTAACATGACATGGTTCTCGTCCTGTGTAATCAAGCTATAATTACTTTGTTACTGTTAGCATTCTCAGTAACATTTAACATGACATGGTTCTCGTCCTGTGTAATCAAGCTATAATTACTTTGTTACTGTTATCATTCTCAGTAACATTTAACATGACATGGTTCTCGTCCTGTGTAATCAAGCTATAATTACTTTGTTACTGTTATCATTCTCAGTAACATTTAACATGACATGGTTCTCGTCCTGTGTAATCAAGCTATAATTACTTTGTTACTGTTATCATTCTCAGTAACATTTAACATGACATGGTTCTCGTCCTGTGTAATCAAGCTATAATTACTTTGTTACTGTTATCATTCTCAGTAACATTTAACATGACATGGTTCTCGTCCTGTGTAATCAAGCTATAATTACTTTGTTACTGTTATCATTCTCAGTAACATTTAACATGACATGGTTCTCGTCCTGTGTAATCAAGCTATAATTACTTTGTTACTGTTATCATTCTCAGTAACATTTAACATGACATGGTTCTCGTCCTGTGTAATCAAGCTATAATTACTTTGTTACTGTTAGCATTCTCAGTAACATTTAACATGACATGGTTCTCGTCCTGTGTAATCAAGCTATAATTACTTTGTTACTGTTAGCATTCTCAGTAACATTTAACATGACATGGTTCTCGTCCTGTGTAATCAAGCTATAATTACTTTGTTACTGTTAGCATTCTCAGTAACATTTAACATGACATGGTTCTCGTCCTGTGTAATCAAGCTATAATTACTTTGTTACTGTTAGCATTCTCAGTAACATTTAACATGACATGGTTCTCGTCCTGTGTAATCAAGCTATAATTACTTTGTTACTGTTAGCATTCTCAGTAACATTTAACATGACATGGTTCTCGTCCTGTGTAATCAAGCTATAATTACTTTGTTACTGTTAGCATTCTCAGTAACATTTAACATGACATGGTTCTCGTCCTGTGTAATCAAGCTATAATTACTTTGTTACTGTTAGCATTCTCAGTAACATTTAACATGACATGGTTCTCGTCCTGTGTAATCAAGCTATAATTACTTTGTTACTGTTAGCATTCTCAGTAACATTTAACATGACATGGTTCTCGTCCTGTGTAATCAAGCTATAATTACTTTGTTACTGTTAGCATTCTCAGTAACATTTAACATGACATGGTTCTCGTCCTGTGTAATCAAGCTATAATTACTTTGTTACTGTTATCATTCTCAGTAACATTTAACATGACATGGTTCTCGTCCTGTGTAATCAAGCTATAATTACTTTGTTACTGTTATCATTCTCAGTAACATTTAACATGACATTGTTCTCGTCCTGTGTAATCAAGCTATAATTACTTTGTTACTGTTATCATTCTCAGTAACATTTAACATGACATGGTTCTCGTCCTGTGTAATCAAGCTATAATTACTTTGTTACTGTTAGCATTCTCAGTAACATTTAACATGACATTGTTCTCGTCCTGTGTAATCAAGCTATAATTACTTTGTTACTGTTAGCATTCTCAGTAACATTTAACATGACATTGTTCTCGTCCTGTGTAATCAAGCTATAATTACTTTGTTACTGTTAGCATTCTCAGTAACATTTAACATGACATGGTTCTCGTCCTGTGTAATCAAGCTATAATTACTTTGTTACTGTTAGCATTCTCAGTAACATTTAACATGACATGGTTCTCGTCCTGTGTAATCAAGCTATAATTACTTTGTTACTGTTAGCATTCTCAGTAACATTTAACATGACATGGTTCTCGTCCTGTGTAATCAAGCTATAATTACTTTGTTACTGTTAGCATTCTCAGTAACATTTAACATGACATGGTTCTCGTCCTGTGTAATCAAGCTATAATTACTTTGTTACTGTTAGCATTCTCAGTAACATTTAACATGACATGGTTCTCGTCCTGTGTAATCAAGCTATAATTACTTTGTTACTGTTAGCATTCTCAGTAACATTTAACATGACATGGTTCTCGTCCTGTGTAATCAAGCTATAATTACTTTGTTACTGTTAGCATTCTCAGTAACATTTAACATGACATGGTTCTCGTCCTGTGTAATCAAGCTATAATTACTTTGTTACTGTTAGCATTCTCAGTAACATTTAACATGACATGGTTCTCGTCCTGTGTAATCAAGCTATAATTACTTTGTTACTGTTAGCATTCTCAGTAACATTTAACATGACATGGTTCTCGTCCTGTGTAATCAAGCTATAATTACTTTGTTACTGTTAGCATTCTCAGTAACATTTAACATGACATGGTTCTCGTCCTGTGTAATCAAGCTATAATTACTTTGTTACTGTTAGCATTCTCAGTAACATTTAACATGACATGGTTCTCGTCCTGTGTAATCAAGCTATAATTACTTTGTTACTGTTATCATTCTCAGTAACATTTAACATGACATGGTTCTCGTCCTGTGTAATCAAGCTATAATTACTTTGTTACTGTTAGCATTCTCAGTAACATTTAACATGACATGGTTCTCGTCCTGTGTAATCAAGCTATAATTACTTTGTTACTGTTATCATTCTCAGTAACATTTAACATGACATGGTTCTCGTCCTGTGTAATCAAGCTATAATTACTTTGTTACTGTTATCATTCTCAGTAACATTTAACATGACATGGTTCTCGTCCTGTGTAATCAAGCTATAATTACTTTGTTACTGTTATCATTCTCAGTAACATTTAACATGACATGGTTCTCGTCCTGTGTAATCAAGCTATAATTACTTTGTTACTGTTATCATTCTCAGTAACATTTAACATGACATGGTTCTCGTCCTGTGTAATCAAGCTATAATTACTTTGTTACTGTTAGCATTCTCAGTAACATTTAACATGACATGGTTCTCGTCCTGTGTAATCAAGCTATAATTACTTTGTTACTGTTAGCATTCTCAGTAACATTTAACATGACATGGTTCTCGTCCTGTGTAATCAAGCTATAATTACTTTGTTACTGTTAGCATTCTCAGTAACATTTAACATGACATGGTTCTCGTCCTGTGTAATCAAGCTATAATTACTTTGTTACTGTTAGCATTCTCAGTAACATTTAACATGACATGGTTCTCGTCCTGTGTAATCAAGCTATAATTACTTTGTTACTGTTAGCATTCTCAGTAACATTTAACATGACATGGTTCTCGTCCTGTGTAATCAAGCTATAATTACTTTGTTACTGTTAGCATTCTCAGTAACATTTAACATGACATGGTTCTCGTCCTGTGTAATCAAGCTATAATTACTTTGTTACTGTTATCATTCTCAGTAACATTTAACATGACATGGTTCTCGTCCTGTGTAATCAAGCTATAATTACTTTGTTACTGTTATCATTCTCAGTAACATTTAACATGACATGGTTCTCGTCCTGTGTAATCAAGCTATAATTACTTTGTTACTGTTATCATTCTCAGTAACATTTAACATGACATGGTTCTCGTCCTGTGTAATCAAGCTATAATTACTTTGTTACTGTTATCATTCTCAGTAACATTTAACATGACATGGTTCTCGTCCTGTGTAATCAAGCTATAATTACTTTGTTACTGTTAGCATTCTCAGTAACATTTAACATGACATGGTTCTCGTCCTGTGTAATCAAGCTATAATTACTTTGTTACTGTTAGCATTCTCAGTAACATTTAACATGACATGGTTCTCGTCCTGTGTAATCAAGCTATAATTACTTTGTTACTGTTAGCATTCTCAGTAACATTTAACATGACATGGTTCTCGTCCTGTGTAATCAAGCTATAATTACTTTGTTACTGTTAGCATTCTCAGTAACATTTAACATGACATGGTTCTCGTCCTGTGTAATCAAGCTATAATTACTTTGTTACTGTTAGCATTCTCAGTAACATTTAACATGACATGGTTCTCGTCCTGTGTAATCAAGCTATAATTACTTTGTTACTGTTAGCATTCTCAGTAACATTTAACATGACATGGTTCTCGTCCTGTGTAATCAAGCTATAATTACTTTGTTACTGTTAGCATTCTCAGTAACATTTAACATGACATGGTTCTCGTCCTGTGTAATCAAGCTATAATTACTTTGTTACTGTTAGCATTCTCAGTAACATTTAACATGACATGGTTCTCGTCCTGTGTAATCAAGCTATAATTACTTTGTTACTGTTAGCATTCTCAGTAACATTTAACATGACATGGTTCTCGTCCTGTGTAATCAAGCTATAATTACTTTGTTACTGTTATCATTCTCAGTAACATTTAACATGACATGGTTCTCGTCCTGTGTAATCAAGCTATAATTACTTTGTTACTGTTAGCATTCTCAGTAACATTTAACATGACATGGTTCTCGTCCTGTGTAATCAAGCTATAATTACTTTGTTACTGTTAGCATTCTCAGTAACATTTAACATGACATGGTTCTCGTCCTGTGTAATCAAGCTATAATTACTTTGTTACTGTTAGCATTCTCAGTAACATTTAACATGACATGGTTCTCGTCCTGTGTAATCAAGCTATAATTACTTTGTTACTGTTAGCATTCTCAGTAACATTTAACATGACATGGTTCTCGTCCTGTGTAATCAAGCTATAATTACTTTGTTACTGTTAGCATTCTCAGTAACATTTAACATGACATGGTTCTCGTCCTGTGTAATCAAGCTATAATTACTTTGTTACTGTTAGCATTCTCAGTAACATTTAACATGACATGGTTCTCGTCCTGTGTAATCAAGCTATAATTACTTTGTTACTGTTAGCATTCTCAGTAACATTTAACATGACATGGTTCTCGTCCTGTGTAATCAAGCTATAATTACTTTGTTACTGTTAGCATTCTCAGTAACATTTAACATGACATGGTTCTCGTCCTGTGTAATCAAGCTATAATTACTTTGTTACTGTTAGCATTCTCAGTAACATTTAACATGACATGGTTCTCGTCCTGTGTAATCAAGCTATAATTACTTTGTTACTGTTAGCATTCTCAGTAACATTTAACATGACATGGTTCTCGTCCTGTGTAATCAAGCTATAATTACTTTGTTACTGTTATCATTCTCAGTAACATTTAACATGACATGGTTCTCGTCCTGTGTAATCAAGCTATAATTACTTTGTTACTGTTATCATTCTCAGTAACATTTAACATGACATGGTTCTCGTCCTGTGTAATCAAGCTATAATTACTTTGTTACTGTTATCATTCTCAGTAACATTTAACATGACATGGTTCTCGTCCTGTGTAATCAAGCTATAATTACTTTGTTACTGTTAGCATTCTCAGTAACATTTAACATGACATGGTTCTCGTCCTGTGTAATCAAGCTATAATTACTTTGTTACTGTTAGCATTCTCAGTAACATTTAACATGACATGGTTCTCGTCCTGTGTAATCAAGCTATAATTACTTTGTTACTGTTAGCATTCTCAGTAACATTTAACATGACATGGTTCTCGTCCTGTGTAATCAAGCTATAATTACTTTGTTACTGTTAGCATTCTCAGTAACATTTAACATGACATGGTTCTCGTCCTGTGTAATCAAGCTATAATTACTTTGTTACTGTTAGCATTCTCAGTAACATTTAACATGACATGGTTCTCGTCCTGTGTAATCAAGCTATAATTACTTTGTTACTGTTAGCATTCTCAGTAACATTTAACATGACATGGTTCTCGTCCTGTGTAATCAAGCTATAATTACTTTGTTACTGTTATCATTCTCAGTAACATTTAACATGACATGGTTCTCGTCCTGTGTAATCAAGCTATAATTACTTTGTTACTGTTATCATTCTCAGTAACATTTAACATGACATGGTTCTCGTCCTGTGTAATCAAGCTATAATTACTTTGTTACTGTTATCATTCTCAGTAACATTTAACATGACATGGTTCTCGTCCTGTGTAATCAAGCTATAATTACTTTGTTACTGTTATCATTCTCAGTAACATTTAACATGACATGGTTCTCGTCCTGTGTAATCAAGCTATAATTACTTTGTTACTGTTATCATTCTCAGTAACATTTAACATGACATGGTTCTCGTCCTGTGTAATCAAGCTATAATTACTTTGTTACTGTTAGCATTCTCAGTAACATTTAACATGACATGGTTCTCGTCCTGTGTAATCAAGCTATAATTACTTTGTTACTGTTAGCATTCTCAGTAACATTTAACATGACATGGTTCTCGTCCTGTGTAATCAAGCTATAATTACTTTGTTACTGTTAGCATTCTCAGTAACATTTAACATGACATGGTTCTCGTCCTGTGTAATCAAGCTATAATTACTTTGTTACTGTTAGCATTCTCAGTAACATTTAACATGACATGGTTCTCGTCCTGTGTAATCAAGCTATAATTACTTTGTTACTGTTAGCATTCTCAGTAACATTTAACATGACATGGTTCTCGTCCTGTGTAATCAAGCTATAATTACTTTGTTACTGTTAGCATTCTCAGTAACATTTAACATGACATGGTTCTCGTCCTGTGTAATCAAGCTATAATTACTTTGTTACTGTTAGCATTCTCAGTAACATTTAACATGACATGGTTCTCGTCCTGTGTAATCAAGCTATAATTACTTTGTTACTGTTAGCATTCTCAGTAACATTTAACATGACATGGTTCTCGTCCTGTGTAATCAAGCTATAATTACTTTGTTACTGTTAGCATTCTCAGTAACATTTAACATGACATGGTTCTCGTCCTGTGTAATCAAGCTATAATTACTTTGTTACTGTTAGCATTCTCAGTAACATTTAACATGACATGGTTCTCGTCCTGTGTAATCAAGCTATAATTACTTTGTTACTGTTAGCATTCTCAGTAACATTTAACATGACATGGTTCTCGTCCTGTGTAATCAAGCTATAATTACTTTGTTACTGTTAGCATTCTCAGTAACATTTAACATGACATGGTTCTCGTCCTGTGTAATCAAGCTATAATTACTTTGTTACTGTTAGCATTCTCAGTAACATTTAACATGACATGGTTCTCGTCCTGTGTAATCAAGCTATAATTACTTTGTTACTGTTAGCATTCTCAGTAACATTTAACATGACATGGTTCTCGTCCTGTGTAATCAAGCTATAATTACTTTGTTACTGTTAGCATTCTCAGTAACATTTAACATGACATGGTTCTCGTCCTGTGTAATCAAGCTATAATTACTTTGTTACTGTTAGCATTCTCAGTAACATTTAACATGACATGGTTCTCGTCCTGTGTAATCAAGCTATAATTACTTTGTTACTGTTAGCATTCTCAGTAACATTTAACATGACATGGTTCTCGTCCTGTGTAATCAAGCTATAATTACTTTGTTACTGTTAGCATTCTCAGTAACATTTAACATGACATGGTTCTCGTCCTGTGTAATCAAGCTATAATTACTTTGTTACTGTTAGCATTCTCAGTAACATTTAACATGACATGGTTCTCGTCCTGTGTAATCAAGCTATAATTACTTTGTTACTGTTAGCATTCTCAGTAACATTTAACATGACATGGTTCTCGTCCTGTGTAATCAAGCTATAATTACTTTGTTACTGTTAGCATTCTCAGTAACATTTAACATGACATGGTTCTCGTCCTGTGTAATCAAGCTATAATTACTTTGTTACTGTTAGCATTCTCAGTAACATTTAACATGACATGGTTCTCGTCCTGTGTAATCAAGCTATAATTACTTTGTTACTGTTAGCATTCTCAGTAACATTTAACATGACATGGTTCTCGTCCTGTGTAATCAAGCTATAATTACTTTGTTACTGTTAGCATTCTCAGTAACATTTAACATGACATGGTTCTCGTCCTGTGTAATCAAGCTATAATTACTTTGTTACTGTTAGCATTCTCAGTAACATTTAACATGACATGGTTCTCGTCCTGTGTAATCAAGCTATAATTACTTTGTTACTGTTAGCATTCTCAGTAACATTTAACATGACATGGTTCTCGTCCTGTGTAATCAAGCTATAATTACTTTGTTACTGTTAGCATTCTCAGTAACATTTAACATGACATGGTTCTCGTCCTGTGTAATCAAGCTATAATTACTTTGTTACTGTTAGCATTCTCAGTAACATTTAACATGACATGGTTCTCGTCCTGTGTAATCAAGCTATAATTACTTTGTTACTGTTAGCATTCTCAGTAACATTTAACATGACATGGTTCTCGTCCTGTGTAATCAAGCTATAATTACTTTGTTACTGTTAGCATTCTCAGTAACATTTAACATGACATGGTTCTCGTCCTGTGTAATCAAGCTATAATTACTTTGTTACTGTTAGCATTCTCAGTAACATTTAACATGACATGGTTCTCGTCCTGTGTAATCAAGCTATAATTACTTTGTTACTGTTAGCATTCTCAGTAACATTTAACATGACATGGTTCTCGTCCTGTGTAATCAAGCTATAATTACTTTGTTACTGTTAGCATTCTCAGTAACATTTAACATGACATGGTTCTCGTCCTGTGTAATCAAGCTATAATTACTTTGTTACTGTTAGCATTCTCAGTAACATTTAACATGACATGGTTCTCGTCCTGTGTAATCAAGCTATAATTACTTTGTTACTGTTAGCATTCTCAGTAACATTTAACATGACATGGTTCTCGTCCTGTGTAATCAAGCTATAATTACTTTGTTACTGTTAGCATTCTCAGTAACATTTAACATGACATGGTTCTCGTCCTGTGTAATCAAGCTATAATTACTTTGTTACTGTTAGCATTCTCAGTAACATTTAACATGACATGGTTCTCGTCCTGTGTAATCAAGCTATAATTACTTTGTTACTGTTAGCATTCTCAGTAACATTTAACATGACATGGTTCTCGTCCTGTGTAATCAAGCTATAATTACTTTGTTACTGTTAGCATTCTCAGTAACATTTAACATGACATGGTTCTCGTCCTGTGTAATCAAGCTATAATTACTTTGTTACTGTTAGCATTCTCAGTAACATTTAACATGACATGGTTCTCGTCCTGTGTAATCAAGCTATAATTACTTTGTTACTGTTATCATTCTCAGTAACATTTAACATGACATGGTTCTCGTCCTGTGTAATCAAGCTATAATTACTTTGTTACTGTTAGCATTCTCAGTAACATTTAACATGACATGGTTCTCGTCCTGTGTAATCAAGCTATAATTACTTTGTTACTGTTAGCATTCTCAGTAACATTTAACATGACATGGTTCTCGTCCTGTGTAATCAAGCTATAATTACTTTGTTACTGTTAGCATTCTCAGTAACATTTAACATGACATGGTTCTCGTCCTGTGTAATCAAGCTATAATTACTTTGTTACTGTTATCATTCTCAGTAACATTTAACATGACATGGTTCTCGTCCTGTGTAATCAAGCTATAATTACTTTGTTACTGTTAGCATTCTCAGTAACATTTAACATGACATGGTTCTCGTCCTGTGTAATCAAGCTATAATTACTTTGTTACTGTTAGCATTCTCAGTAACATTTAACATGACATGGTTCTCGTCCTGTGTAATCAAGCTATAATTACTTTGTTACTGTTAGCATTCTCAGTAACATTTAACATGACATGGTTCTCGTCCTGTGTAATCAAGCTATAATTACTTTGTTACTGTTAGCATTCTCAGTAACATTTAACATGACATGGTTCTCGTCCTGTGTAATCAAGCTATAATTACTTTGTTACTGTTAGCATTCTCAGTAACATTTAACATGACATGGTTCTCGTCCTGTGTAATCAAGCTATAATTACTTTGTTACTGTTAGCATTCTCAGTAACATTTAACATGACATGGTTCTCGTCCTGTGTAATCAAGCTATAATTACTTTGTTACTGTTAGCATTCTCAGTAACATTTAACATGACATGGTTCTCGTCCTGTGTAATCAAGCTATAATTACTTTGTTACTGTTAGCATTCTCAGTAACATTTAACATGACATGGTTCTCGTCCTGTGTAATCAAGCTATAATTACTTTGTTACTGTTAGCATTCTCAGTAACATTTAACATGACATGGTTCTCGTCCTGTGTAATCAAGCTATAATTACTTTGTTACTGTTAGCATTCTCAGTAACATTTAACATGACATGGTTCTCGTCCTGTGTAATCAAGCTATAATTACTTTGTTACTGTTAGCATTCTCAGTAACATTTAACATGACATGGTTCTCGTCCTGTGTAATCAAGCTATAATTACTTTGTTACTGTTAGCATTCTCAGTAACATTTAACATGACATGGTTCTCGTCCTGTGTAATCAAGCTATAATTACTTTGTTACTGTTAGCATTCTCAGTAACATTTAACATGACATGGTTCTCGTCCTGTGTAATCAAGCTATAATTACTTTGTTACTGTTAGCATTCTCAGTAACATTTAACATGACATGGTTCTCGTCCTGTGTAATCAAGCTATAATTACTTTGTTACTGTTATCATTCTCAGTAACATTTAACATGACATGGTTCTCGTCCTGTGTAATCAAGCTATAATTACTTTGTTACTGTTAGCATTCTCAGTAACATTTAACATGACATGGTTCTCGTCCTGTGTAATCAAGCTATAATTACTTTGTTACTGTTATCATTCTCAGTAACATTTAACATGACATGGTTCTCGTCCTGTGTAATCAAGCTATAATTACTTTGTTACTGTTATCATTCTCAGTAACATTTAACATGACATTGTTCTCGTCCTGTGTAATCAAGCTATAATTAC
>NC_092118.1:29317228-29350303 GCF_045679555.1 Salvelinus alpinus
CATTGAAAATGGAAGTGAGCTCTATGCCATATTTACACCCAAGGAGAACTTGAGACCAGCCCTGCTAGTGACACTGCAAGAAATGACTGACATGACAGGAGAGGATAATGTTCGATGCCACATCATGCTCAAGGTGAATTCATCTTTACATTGGTGTACTCTATTAGATCTGCGTTCCATACACAGATGGTTACACGTTGACTGGTGAAGTGGGGGGGAAGTTTTTTCAATGGCACATTCTGTGTTTGTTACCGTACACACTGAATTCCGGATAAAGTACAAATCAGCTGTCGCAGCCGGCCGCGACCGGGAGGTCCGTGGGGCGACGCACAATTGGCTTAGCGTCGTCCGGGTTAGGGAGGGTTTGGCCGGTAGGGATATCCTTGTCTCATCGCGCTCCAGCGACTCCTGTGGCGGGCCGGGCGCAGTGCGCGCTAACCGAGGGGGCGGGTGCACGGTGTTTCCTCCGACACATTGGTGCGGCTGGCTTCCGGGTTGGAGGCGCGCTGTGTTAAGAAGCAGTGCGGCTAGGTTGGGTTGTGCTTCGGAGGACGCATGACTTTCGACCTTCGTCTCTCCCGAGCCCGTACGGGAGTTGTAGCGATGAGACAAGATAGTAATTACTAGCGATTGGATACCACGAAAAATTGGGGAGAAAAGGGGAGAAAATTAATAAAAAAAAAAAAAAAAAAAAGTACAAATCAGCTATTACTGTAGCCTACATTTTCTCAAACCTGTGTGTATGAAAGGGTGTGATCCCTGGATTTCTTCGTAAATCATTGCTGTCCCTTATTTAAAGGTAGACTCAGCGAAATGATGTTGCCAAGAGCACCACTGCAAATATTGCGATGAGCGCGATGCAAGACTTTGCTCAAATCAAATTTTATTTGTCACATGCGCCGAATACAACAGGTGTAGACCTTTCTGTGAAATGCTTACATACAATCTCTTAATTAACCAACAATGCAGTTCAATAAATATTTACTAAATAATAAATACGATGAAATCAAAAAGTAACACAAGAAAATGACATAACAATAACGAGGCTATATACAGGGGGTACCGATACTGACTCAATGTGCGGGGGTACAGGTAGTCAAGGTAATTTTCTTTGTCACGCACAGTATCTGCGCGGGTTCCATTCACGCTGCTACAACGCGTTAGGTATGGGACCAAAACAGCTGAGAAGTTTAGCCTTGCACTCTTTAATTGACCCACTATGCTGTTTACTTTGTGCATCTACGTCATTCCTCTGAGTCTACCTTTAATAATTTTATATGAAAACTTTTCATCCACAGGGAGACTTTGAGGTCAAGGTGGACTTGGCAAGTGACACATTACGAGATCTGAGACAGAAGCTCTCTGGTGAAAGTGGAATCCCAGCACATGTCCTCCATTACAAGTAATCTTATGTTCATTAATTCATTTAATCATTAAGGAATTTGTAATACATTTGATAGCATAAAAAACACATACATTAAAAAAAAACAGCACATCTAATGTTTTGACTACTGATAGTATCAATACAACGTTTTCTTTCACACAGCATCACTAGCCATGATAAGCCATCATTATTAAGTCAATATTGATGTTTCTGCAGAAGTGAACGCGGTGGAGTTGGACAGACTTTGCTAGATTGTGGAATCAATGAGGAGTCAACTGTGAGCTTTTCTTTGTCCTCCTTCCCTGATGAGCGTCCAGACACTATGGAATTCTACTTCAATGATGTCGTACCCTCAGTGCAACAATCCCAGAAAGGACTCAGTGCTTTCTTTTCTTCACTTTATGCCATTGTGAGATATTCCAATATTTATTACACTGTCTTGTCATGTTTGACCATGCTCAGGCCAAGCGTGCAACAGGGTTCGTGCAACAGGGTTCCTTTGCTTGTCTCATTGGTTTTGACACATTCGACATTTGATGCTTTCCCCCTAATCTTTACAGGACAATAGAAAACAACGTTTTGGAGATGGATTAAACAAAGTGACTGCATACATTCGAAAGCTCAGTGGGTGCAATCCTTTGGCCCAAAGTCTGCATCAGATGTTGTACAGAAATGAGGTTGGAACAAGGACCCAGAAGGTGATATATATTTTGTCACAAAAGCATACAAATATAATATAATTTAGTATGTCCACAAATGTATTAATAAAATGTATACATTTGTTTTAGGTTGCTATCGTTGAAGGATTGTACAATCTTTTCAGAGAGCTGTTGCCAAGCCTCCACAAAAGAAGAGGTGACAAATTCATTGAAGACTCTGAGGTTTTTGAGAATGCACCAGTGTGCTGGGCCTACCTGTTATCTGAAGCAAAGGTATGCCCATTGTCTTTTGAGATGCTGTTGATTAAAACCTGTTTGGGATAGGGGGCGCTATTTTCACTTTGGGATAAAATCGTGCCCAATTTAAATGGCCCCGTACTCTATTCTAGATCGTACAATATGCATATTATTATTACTATTGGATAGAAAACACTCTCAAGTTTCTAAAACCGTTTGAATTATATCTGTGAGTAAAACAGAACTCATTTTGCAGCAAACTTCCTGTTAGGAAGTGAAAAATCTGAAATCGAGGCTCTGTTCCAGGGCCTTCCTATTCATTTGCTTGAAATCTATGGATATACAGTGGGGAGAACAAGTATTTGATACACTGCTGATTTTGCAGGTTTTCCTACTTACAAAGCATGTAGAGGTCTGTAATTTTTATCATAGGTACACTTCAACTGTGAGAGACGGAATCTAAAACAAAAATCCAGAAAATCACATTGTATGATTTTTAAGTAATTAATTTGCATTTTATTGCATGACATAAGTATTTGATCACCTACCAACCAGTAAGAATTCCGGCTCTCACAGACCTGTTAGTTTTTCTTTAAGAAGCCCTCCTGTTCTCCACTCATTACCTGTATTAACTGCACCTGTTTGAACTCGTTACCTGT
This sequence comes from Salvelinus alpinus, assembly GCF_045679555.1. NCBI lineage: Eukaryota > Metazoa > Chordata > Actinopteri > Salmoniformes > Salmonidae > Salvelinus > Salvelinus alpinus. The sequence goes on from NC_092118.1 coordinate 29,320,168, forward strand.
ATAAAAGACACCTGTCCACACACTCAATCAAACAGACTCCAACCTCTCCACAATGGCCAAGACCAGAGAGCTGTGTAAGGACATCAGGGGTAAAATGGTAGACCTGCACAAGGCTGGGATGGGCTACAGGACAATAGGCAAGCAGTTTGGTGAGAAGGCAACAACTGTTGGCGCAATTATTAGAAAATGGAAGAAGTTGAAGATGACAGTCAATCACCCTCGGTCTGGGGCTCCATGCAAGATCTCACCTCGTGGGGCATCAATGATCATGAGGAAGGTGAGGGATCAGCCCAGAACTACACGGCAGGACCTGGTCAATGACCTGAAGAGAGCTGGGACCACAGTCTCAAAGAAAACCATTAGTAACACACTACGCCGTCATGGATTAAAATCCTGCAGCGCATGCAAGGTCCCCCTGCTCAAGCCAGCGCATGTCCAGGCCCGTCTGAAGTTTGCCAATGACCATCTGGATGATCCAGAGGAGGAATGGGAGAAGATCATGTGGTCTGATGAGACAAAAATAGAGCTTTTTGGTCTAAACTCCACTCGCCCTGTTTGGAGGAAAAAGAAGGATGAGTACAACCCCAAGAACACCATCCCAACCGTGAAGCATGGAGGTAGAAACATCATTCTCTGGGGATGCTTTTCTGCAAAGGGGACAGGACGACTGCACCGTATTGAGGGGAGGATGGATGGGGCCATGTATCGCGAGATCTTGGCCAACAACCTCCTTCCCTCAGTAAGAGCATTGAAGATGGGTCGTGGCTGGGTCTTCCAGCATGACAACGACACGAAGCACACAGCCATGGCAACTAAGGAGTGGCTCCGTAAGAAGCATCTCAAGGTCCTGGAGTGGCCTAGCCAGTCTCCAGACCTGAACCCAATAGAAAATCTTTGGAGGGAGCTGAACGTCCGTATTGCCCAGAGACAGTCCCGAAACCTGAAGGATCTGGAGAAGATCTGTAGGGAGGAGTGGGCCAAAATCCCTGCTGCAGTGTGTGCAAACCTAGTCAAGAACTACAGGAAACGTATGATCTCTGTAATTGCAAACCAAGGTTTCTGTACCAAATATGAAGTTCTGCTTTTCTGATGTATCAAATACTTATGTCATGCAATAAAATGCAAATTAATTACTTAAAAATCATACAATGTGATTTTCTGGATTTTTGTTTTAGATTCCGTCTCTCACAGTTGAAGTGTACCTATGATAAAAATTACAGACCTCTACATGCTTTGTAAGTAGTAAAACCTGCAAAATCGGCAGTGTATCAAATACTTGTTCTCCCCACTGTACATGCACTTCATACGCCTTCCACTAGATGTCAACAGGCAGTGAGAGGTGAAATGGGGTGTATAGCTTGATCTGAGGTCAAACGAGAGCTCTTGGAATGACATGACCCCAAATTTCCTTTGTTTAGCAAGGCGCGGGAAGGAACCCTGGATTGCGTTCTGAAAAGCTTTCGTTATAGACGGCTAATATCTCCGGCTTTGATTTTATTTGATAAATGTGATAATATCATTGCAAAGTATGTTTTTTCAATATAGTTTTATCAGATTATTGAAAGTTTATCGTGAGTTTTGGCTTTTTCCGTTCTCTGCGTTTGTTGATGATGGACAGCTTCGCGCCACTTGGCTAGCTTTGGTTGCTAATTCGACAGGAGAAAAGGACATTCTAAAACCAAACAACGAATGTTCTGGACAAAGGACCCCTTGTACAGGATTCTGATGGAAGCTCAGCAAAAGTAGGAACCATTTATGATGTTATTTCGTATTTCTGTGGAAAATGTTTAGTACTATTTTCCGCCCTCATTGCAGGCGCTGTCTCGCTATAACGTAAGCTGTATGTCATACTAAAGTTATTTTTAGAATTCTAACACAGCGATTGCATTAAGAACTAGTGTATCTTTCATTTGCTATCCAACATGTATTTTTTAGTAAAGTTTATGATGAGTTATTTGGTCAGATTAGGTGAGTGTCAGAAATATATCCGGAAATTCTGGGAAAAAGTTGCTACGTTTTCACAATGTATAACCACGGATTTCAGCTCTAAATATGCACATTTTCGAACAAAACATAAGTGTATTGTATAACCTGATGTTATAGGACTGTCATCTGATGAAGTTTGTCAAGGTTAGTGAAAAATTATATATCTTTTGCTGTTTTTTTGCGATCGCTAACTTTTGCTGCTGATAAATGGGTTGTGTTTTTGGCTATTGTGGTAAGCTAATATAATGCTATATTGTGTTTTCGCTGTAAAACACTCATTTGCTGTACACCATGTATTTTTCATAAATGTTTTATGATGAGTATTTAGGTATTTCACGTTGGTCTCTAATTGTTCGAGCTGCTTCGGTGCTATTTGTGATTGTAGCTGCAATGTAAAACTATGATTTATACCTGAAATATGCACATTTTTCGAACAAAACATAGATTTATTGTATAACATGTTATAAGACTGTCATTTGATGAAGTTGTTTCTTGGTTAGTGACTAATTCTATCTCAATTTGGGGGTTTTGTGCAAGCTACCTGTGCTGTGAAAGAAATGTCTGTGCTTTTTTGTATTTGGTGGTGAGCTAACATAAATATACGTGGTGTTTTCGCTGTAAAACATTTAAAAAATCGAACATGTTGGCTGGATTCACAAGATGTTTATCTTTCATTTGCTGTATTGGACTTGTTAATGTGTAAAAGTGAAATATTTTGAAAAAATATTTTTTGAATTTCGCGCGCTGCCTTTTCAGTGGAATGTGGGGGGGGTTCCGTAGACAGGTTAATAAGAAGGGGCTAGACAGGTTAAAGCTGTTTCTACTGTAGCCTACTGAAACACGTTATGAAATAACTTAAATGGTGAATTGAGATAGTGCACCTAGACTTTACAGGCATAACACTGTGTACATGTATCATACAAACCCCTGTGTGATAAATACTTTTGACCTTTCTATCTACCCTAGAAAGAGAGTTCACAACATGAGGTCTATGTACCGATAGTCTTGAACTCTCAACCTGGAGAACGTTTCTGCGAACCAGTTCGAGTACCTGGGTTACCAGATGTCTTTGAAAGAGAGTATGTTCTGCAGAAAATCAAAGGTAAAACTAAACATCAGCAATCTTCAGCTTTTTTAAATAGTTTTATGTAGCATGATCTTTAATTGCATGATATACTGTTTTCCCATTGTTAAGATGGAGAGAAAATCCCAAACTGCTCTGTGGAGATCCTGACAGAGACTTCAATGTCTAGAGCCTCTGATGTTGAAAGGATTTTGCTCAGTCTGCCTCCATTCATCAAAACATTCCTTAAGTGGGCTTCATCTGGTCTTGTGACTGGCCAAAAGTATGTATGATTCCTCTTTACATTGCTTTTATCACACAATAAGTTCTATATAAATATATGTGTTGATAATAATGCTGTGTCGAATAAAAATTAAAGCTTTCAGATTGTTCTCGATGACACATTTGCCACGATGAACGAAGAAGTGAAAGAATACGTTAATCTGACAGTGACTCCAGCATTACAGTTGAAGGATGTTGGAGTATATGGGCCACGTCTCATTTTCTTGGAAGAAAGTAGGCTTTATTTTATTTATCCTTTATTTAACTAGGCAAGTCAATTAAGAACAAATTCTTATTTACAATGACGGCCTACCAAAAGGCCGTCATTGCAAGGCAGCAACACATGACAACACAGCATGGTAGCAACACAGCATAACAAAAACATGGTAGCAACACAACATGGTACGAACAGCGCAAAGGTCAAGAAGGTAGAGACAACAATACGTCACACAAAGCAGCCACAACTCTCAGTAAGAGTGTCCATGATTGAGTCTTTGAATGAAGAGATTGAGATTAAACTGTCCAGTTTGAGTGTTTGTTGCAGCCTGTTCCAGTCGCTAGCTACAGCAAACTGAAAAGAGGAGCGACCCAGGGATGTGTGTGCTTTGGGGACCTTTAACATAATGTGACTGGCAGAACGGGTGTTGTATGTGGAGGATGAGGGCTGCAGTAGATATCTCAAATAGGGGGGAGTGAGGCCTAAGAGGGTTTTATAAATAAGCATCAACCAGTGGGTCTTGCGACGGGTATACAGAGATGACCAGTTTACAGAGGAGTATAGTGTGCAGTGATGTGTCCTATAAGGAGCATTGGTGGAAAATCTGATGGCCGAATGGTAAAGAACATCTAGCCGCTCGAGAGCACCCTTACCTACCGATCTATAAATTATGTCTCCGTAATCTAGCATGGGTAGGATGGTCATCTGAATCACGGTTAGTTTGGCAGCTGGGGTGAAAGAGGAGCGATTACGATAGAGGAAACCAAGTCTAGATTTAGCCTGCAGCTTTTTCTTTATCTTTTTTCACCTTTATTTAACCAGGTAGGCTAGTTGAGAACAAGTTCTCGTTTACAACTGCGACCTGGCCAAGATAAAGCATAGCAGTGTGAACAGACAACAACACAGAGTTACACATGGAGTAAACAATAAACAAGTCAATAACACAGTAGGGGAAAAAATGAGTCTATATACATTGTGTGCAAAAGGCATGAGGAGGTAGGCAAAAAATAGGCCATAGGAGCGAATAATTACAATTTAGCAGATTAACACAGGAGTGATAAATCATCAGATGATCATGTGCAAGTAGAGATACTGGTTTGCAAAAGAGCAGAAAAGTAAATAAATAAAAACAGTAAGGGGATGAGGTAGGTAAATTGGGTGGGCTGTTTACAGATGGACTATATACAGCTGCAGCGATCCGTTAGCTGCTCAGATAGCAGATGTTTAAAGTTGGTGAGGGAAATAAAAGTCTCCAACTCCAGCGATTTTTGCAATTCGTTCCAGTCACAGGCAGCAGAGAACTGGAAGGAAAGGCGGCCAAATGAGGTGTTGGCTTTTGGGATGATCAGTGAGATATACCTGCTGGAGCGCGTGCTACGGGTGGGTGTTGTTATCGTGACCAGTGAACTGAGATAAGGCGGAGCTTTACCTAGCATGGACTTATAGATGACCTGGAGCCAGTGGGTCTGGCGACGAATATGTAGCGAGGGCCAGCCGACTAGAGCATACAGGTCGCAGTGGTGGGTGGTATAAGGTGTTTTAGTAACAAAACGGATGGCACTATGATCAACTGCATCTAGTTTGCTGAGTAGAGTATTGGAAGCTATTTTGTAGATGACATCGCCGAAGTCGAGGATCGGTAGGATAGTCAGTTTTACTAGGGTAAGTTTTGCGGCGTGAGTGAAGGAGGCTTTGTTGCGAAATAGAAAGCCGATTCTTGATTTGATTTTGGATTAGAGATGTTTAATATGAGTCTGAAGGAGAGTTTACAGTCTAGCCAGACACCTAGGTATTTATAGATGTCCACATATTCTAGGTCGGAACCGTCCAGGGTGGTGATGCTAGTCAGGCAGCGAACGGTTGAAAAGCATGCATTTGGTTTTACTAGCGTTTAAGAGCAGTTGGAGGCCACGGAAGGAGTGTTATATGGCATTGAAGCTCGTTTGGAGGTTAGATAGCACAGTGTCCAAGGAAGGGCCAGAAGTATACAGAATGGTGTCGTCTGCGTAGAGGTGGATCAGGGAATCGCCCGCAGCAAGAGCAACATCATTGATATATACAGAGAAAAGAGTCGGCCCGAGAATTGAACCCTGTGGTAACCCCATAGAGACTGCCAGAGGACAATGATTTGATATGTGCTGAGAGAAGGAGAGTGCACCGTCTAGCCATACTCCCAAGTACTTGTATGAGGTGACTACCTTAAACTCTAAACCCTCAGAGGTAGTAATAACACCTGTGGGAAGAGGGGCATTCTTCTTACCAAACCACATGACCTTTGTTTTGGAGGTGTTCAGAACAAGGTTAAGGGTAGAGAAAGCTTGTTGGACAATAAGAAAGCTTTGTTGTAGAGCATTTAACACAAAACTAGGGAGGGGCCAGCTGAGTATAAGACTGTATCATCTGCATATAAATGGATGAGAGAGCTTCCTACTGCCTGAGCTATGTTGTTGATGTAAATTGAGAAGAGCGTGGGGCCTAGGATTGCGCCTTGGCGTACTCCCTTGGTGACAGGCAGTGGCTGAGACAGCAGATTTTCTGACTTTACACCTCACTCTTTGAGAGAGGTAGTTAGCAAACCAGGCCAAAGACCCCTCAGAGACATCAATACTCCTTAGCCGGCCCACAAGAATGGAATGGTCTACCGTATCAAAAGCTTTGGCCAAGTCAATAAAAATAGCAGCTCAATATTGCTTAGAATCAAGGGCAATGGTGACATCATTGAGGACCTTTAAGGTTGCAGTGACACGTCCATAACCTGAGCGGAAACCAGATTGCATATCCAAGAGAATACTATAGACATCAAGAAAGCCAGTCAGTTGATTATTGACAAGATTTTCCAACACTTTTGATAAACAGGGCAAAATAGAAATAGGATCAGCTTGATCTCCCCCTTTAAATAAAGGACAAACTGTGGCTGCCTTCCAAGCAATGGGAACCTCCCCAGGAAAGGAGAGACAGGTTTAAAAGGTTGGAGATAGGCTTGGCGATGATAGGGGCAGCAACCTTAAAGAAGAAAGGGTCTAAACCATCTGACCCAGATGTTTTTCTGGGGTCAAGTTTAAGTAGCTCATTTAGCACCTCGGACTCAGTGACTGCCTGCAGGGAGAAACTTTGTAGCAGGGCAGGGGAAAAAGAGGGAGAAGCATCGGGAATAGTCGCATTAGAAGGGGTGGAAGATGAGGAAATGTTGGGCGGGCAAGGAGGCATGGCTGAGTCAAATAGGAATCCTGACTTAATGAAGTGGTGATTAAAGAGCTCAGCCATGTGCTTCTTGTCAGTAACAACCACATCATCAACATTAAGGGACATGGGCAGTTGTGAGGAGGAGGGTTTATTCTCCAGTTCTTTAACCGTTTTCCAGAACTTCTTGGTTAGACCCACAAAGAGAGAACTGCTCCTTAAAGTAACTAACTTTGGCCTTCCGGATAGCCTGAGTGCACTTATTTCTTATTTGCCTGAACGAGAGCCAGTCAGCTTGAGTATGCATGTGCCGAGCCTTTCACCAAATGCAATTCTTGAGGTGGAGTAACTCTGCAAGATCACGGTCGAACCAGGGGCTGAACCTGTTTTATTCTCATTTTCTTTATGGGGGCGTGTTTGTTAACAATACCACGGAAAATATCAAAAAAGAAGGTCCAAGCGTCTTCGACAGAGGGGATCAAGCTGATTCTATTCCATTTCACAGAGGCCAGTTCATGAAGGAAAGCTTGCTCATTAAAGTTTTTTAGCAAGCGTCTATGACAAATCAGGACAGGTCTTTTCACTGAGCAGCCATTACGAATACAGGCTGTAAAACAGTGATCACTAAGGTCATTACAGAAAACACCAGACTGATACCTATCAGGATTATTTGTGAGGATAACATCAAGGAGAGTAGCCTTTTTCTGGGTGTTTGGTGTCATACGTTGTGGGATTGTTGATAATCTGAGAAATATTTAGGGAGTCTCATTGCTTTAGGACTTGGTCAGGTGGTTTAAGCATGTCCCAGTTTAGGTCACCTAGCAGGACAAATTCAGGCCTAGTCTAAGGGGCCAGGAGAGAGCTTAGGGCAGGTAGGGTACAGGCCGGTGCTGATGGAGGATGATGGCACCCAGCAACAGTCAACAAAGAACTATTTGAAAGTTTAATGCTTAAAACGAGCAAATCAAATTGTTTGGGGACAGACTTGGTGGAGACAACCGAGCACTGAAGGTGATCCTTGGTAAAGATTGACACTCCCCCACCTTTGGAAGATCTGTCTTACTGAAAAAGGTTATAGCCAGAAAGGTTAACATCAGTATTCAAAACACTCTTTCTTAACCACATTTCAGTAATTACCAACACATCTGGATTGGAGCTGTGAACTCACACTTGATCCATTTAGGTAATAAGCTTCTAGTGTTAACGTGCAGAAAACCCAGGCTTTTACGAGAGCAGAAATCAGTGAAGCAGATATCAGAGCACAAGTCAGAATTGGGGCTAGCAGCTGTAGATGGGCCAGGGTGTACATGCACATTCCAGATATCATCAACAGTAATACAATCAAGGCACGGCAGAGGACAGGGAGAGCTCTGCAGTGCTGATTTATGACATCTGAATGTGCATCAGATGACAACAAGATCATATTGTACAGCAATTTCATCAGGTAACATGAATACAAAGCCGGCGAGAGGTGGCTAGAATAGGATGGGAGGCCAAAAGTCTGTAACCAATAGAGAGTCAGAGTCCCGAGTCTGGGAACAAACATAGTCTGTCCCACAGTTGGGTAAAGAAAGTTTGTAGTCAACAAAGTACTGGGCCTTGTTTCCTAATGTATCAGGGACGTTCCGTTTGAATTTGGCCAATGTTTTAGATATTCCTGCAATAATCTATTTAAATGTCCTTAGGGGGAAGGATGTTAGCATAAATTTGCATATCTAAAATAATTATTGGGAAATAATTAACTCAAGTTATCCAATGTGTGATATTTTGGACTGAACCCAGGCCTCTTGAAGGACGCCTCATAGTCTGTGTTGGTGTCATTTCAAGTTTTATTGTCATGTTCACAAGTACAGGGACATGACTTAATTGCGAGCTCTTTACCAACAATGCAGTAATCAATATCAGTAGTACTATAAAGTCAAGTAGAACAAAAAAACACAATAAATATTTGAAACACTTGAAACTTTACTGTGTGCTCTGAAACATAATTAGTGTTTATATTTTTGAGTGGGCTCTACTTATTTATGAGTTATGATCCGTTTTAGAAGAATATAAACGTTACCGCCTCGGCGGTCTCGTTATTGTGAAAGCTGGACTAATATCGTCATTTGGTTGTCATCTAATGATTGGTTGCAGGTTGTTTTTGGAGAAATAATAGTTTGTTGTATTTTAACAAATGCCTCTCCTTGACAGATAACCTTGGTGTTTACATCTGTAAACAAAAAGGATCTCCTCAGGATATCAACGTTTTTGATTGCTTAGCTATGAAATTCAAAACGTTGAATGTGGACGAGTTGGCAAATGCGTAAGTACCTCCATCTGAAAATGTGCCAAATACTTTGTTTGTGATGACATGAAGCATCACAATAACTGGTGGGCTGTTCATGAAAAAAAACATTTGATCAATTCATGAACTGAACTATCTTCTTCATCAAACTTCTGGTCTTAAAGTTGGAATCCTTCCTTGAAACAATAACAAAGCAGTCACCTGCCTGTGTTTTGGTACAAAGCTGAGGGATGGGCCTGGAGTAATGTAACTACTCTCAAATTCAAAGCGAGTGCTATGTATGGATGGAATAACCATCCATGACATCAAAAGGATAGTTTTAACCATGTTCTGAGGCTATACAGTATTTGTTCACATTTATTTTTTAAATTTTGTTTACATTGTTTTACTCCCAATCTCATATGTTGGGTTCAGATGGGATACGACAGTTGAACTACGCTCATAAGGCATTTATAAGTTACATTTTTCACAAATAAATGTGTATATATCATTAATTGATGAGTCCAAAAATGGATGGAGCATCTAATGATTCTAGCTTTTAGCCTGTTCTACCTCATCCTGTTAAAGTGTAATGGACATGAAAAGTGAAATGTGCTTTGCTAATCTTCAGACTTGCAAAATGCTGTATAATGTAGGTTATCTGGCAGCATAACCAGATTCATTATTTCAAAGCTGGGGTACAGGGCTGAATGGCTTTAATAATGAACAAATCAAGTGCACTACAGTCCATAATACATTTTATCTATGGAAACTCAATAGAGTGGGTTCTATTTCTATGGTAAACTTGTTGCAGCTACAGCTCATAATGCCAGACGTGATGTTCCATGTCCCTTTTATTCCTGATGGGATGTTTTTCATTTCTCTTCAGAATGAGAGACATCAGAAGTGACCTGACCTTCATGACCACCAGGACTCCTAAAGAGGCCATACTGGTAATTCAAGATATTGTGATATATATCATACATGTTTGTGATAATGAAGATAATTAATATAATTAATGATATACACTACCGGTAAAAAGTTTTAGAACACCTATTCATTCAAGGGTTTTTCTTAATTTTTTACTATTTTCTACATTGTAGAATAATAGTGAAGGCATCAAAACTATTAAATAGCACACATGGAATCATGTAGTAACCAAAAAAGTGTTAAACAAATCAAAATAGATTTTATATTATTCAAAGTAGCCACCCTTTGCCTTGATGACAGCTTTGTACACTCTTGGCATTCTCTCAACCAGCTTCATGAGGTAGTCACCTGGAATGCATTTCAATTAACAGGTGTGCCTTCTTAACAGTTAATTTGTGGAATTTCTTTCCTTCTTAATGTGTTTGAGCCAATCAGTTATGTTGTGACAAGGTAGGGGCGGTATACAGAAGATAGCCCTATTTGGTAAAAAACTGACAGTCCATCATTACTTTAAGACATGAAGGCCAGTCAATATGGAAAATTTTCAAGAACTTTGAACGTTTCTTCAAGTGCAGTTGCAAAAGACATCAAGCGCTATGATGAAACTGGCTCTCATGAGGACCGCCACAGGAATAGAAGACCCAGAGAAAGTTACCAGCCTCAGAAATTGCAGCCCAAATAAATGCTTCACAGAGTTCAAATAACAGACACATCTCAACATCAACTGTTCAGAGGAGACTGTGTGAATCAGGCCTTCATGGTCCACTACTAAAGAACACCAATAAGAAGAAGAAACTTGCTTGGGCCAAGAAACATGAGCAATGGACATTAGACCGATGGAAATATGTCCTTTGGTCTGGAGTCCAAATTGGAGATTTTTGGTTCCAACCTCCGTGTCTTTGTGAGACTCGGTGTGGGTGAATGGATGATCTCCGCATGTGTATTTCCCACCGTAAAGCATGGAGGAGGAGGTGTTATGGTGTGGGGGTGCTTTGCTGGTGACACTGTCTGTGATTTATTTAGAATTCAAGGCACATTTAACCAGCATGGCTACCACAGTATCCTGTAGCGATACACCATCCCATGTGGTTTGGGCTTAGTGGGACTATCATTTGTTTTTCAACAGGACAATGACCCAACACACCTCCAGGCTGTGTAAGGGTTATTTTACCAAGAAGGAGAGTGATGGTGTGCTGCATCAGATGATCTGGCCTCCACAATCCCCCGACCTCAACCAAATTGAGATGGTTTGGGATGAGTCGGACCACAGAGTGAAGGAAAATAAGCCAACAAGTGCTTAGCGTATGTGGGAACTCCTTCAAAACTGTTGGAAAAGCATTCCAGGTGAAGCTGGTTAAGAGAATGCCAAGAGTGTGCAAAGCTGTCATCAAGGCAAAGGGTGGCTATTTGAAGAATCTCAAATATAAAATATATTTTGATTTATTTAACACTTTTTTTGGTTACTAAATGATTCCATATATGTTATTTCATAGTTTTGATGTCTTCACTATTATTCTACAATGTAGAAAATAGTAAAAAATAAAGAAAAACCCTTGAATGAGTATTAATTGACACTTGGCAAGTTTGACCCCCTGCTATGGCTCAAATTATGAGATGTAGGCAAACACCAAGCAGCCCATGGTCTTACAGATGGATACCTTGAATGATAAAGATGATAGCCAAAAATGATCCATGTTGATGTAACAAAGTTATATAATAGTTAGATTATCTCCTCCGTTTTGTTATAGCTAAATAATACTTCTCCATGCAACCTTTTAGGTGCTAATGGATTCAAGCTCCTCCATGAATGAGACATGCTATGATTCCGATGACAAAATAACACGGTTGGATGCTGTTAAACAGCTCTTCGATAACTTCGCAACTAGAAGCATGGCGTACAATTTTCATCATGTCATTGGCTTGGTGAAGTTTGACTCATCAGTTAAAACTCTCCACACATTTACAGAGACTCTGGAGACCTTCAAGGTAAATATATTTTCTAATTTCTATTTTATGAATGCAAAATAGCGACGGGGGTGATTTCAATAAGATCCATTCAAGTACTTACTGTACTGAGATCACATACGTACTCCCCTCAGACCTGTTTTAAAGACTGAAACTGAGACTCAGCAATATGATGTTGCCACGAGCAGCACTGTACATGTTACAGAGGAGCGTGATGCACTACGATGCACTCAGAGGATCTGCATGTGTATGGAGGCGCTTCAAATGGTCCCCATGTTGTAGTTTATGTGTGCGTTGCTGACGCTACCGCTCAATCAGGGAGTTTGTGGCATTCATGATATCATTCTTTAGCATGCATCTGCAAACGTCACATAATATTAGAGATATTAGTAGATATTTTTGGCACTTACAGGAACACGTACACAATCTGGAGGCCAATGGATGCACTGTGCTGTATGATGCCTTGAAACGTGGCATGTCTCAACTGAAAAAAGTTGGAGAGCAATTTCCAGACTGCAGACTTCGCATCATATGTCTCACAGATGGGAATGATGATGGGTAAATAGAATGATACTTTTTCAGTGTGTAAAACAGTGATTACCTTGACATTACATTCATTGCGTTAACACAAAGGTAATGTTCGATTGGATTGATTAATAATTAATAATAGTTAATAATTCTATCCGTAGATCAATGACTGAACCAGATGCTGTCACAACCAAGCTGATGAGCCTGAACATTGTTGTTGATGCCATCGTTGTTGGAAAGGTGGACAACAACGTTCTGCGTGGAATCAGCAATGCAACAGGTACTGTATAATGTGTAAAGAGATTCTGGTTTATATCCCAGCAGTGGACGTACGCCATCATCATGATGTCTTCTTGTGGCTGAAATATGGACGCAGAATCAGAATGAATGCATTTTGTCGAATCATTGCTCATTGTTATATCATTTTGGCCTGACTGCACACAAGAACTCAAGCAAAACATTAAATGTTTTGACATGAAGTTTACTGCAGTTGGGATAAAAAAAAATTGAAGGAAAAGTGTTTCGTGTCAGTATTCAATATTACAGTATATCATAATATTACAGTTTATCATAATATAGATGACAATTGACATTAAAGTATATTTTGTAACAGGGTTGTAAAGAGTTTAAAATCTGTACGTACTTCGTTTCTAAATCACTAGTGGTGGGGTTTTCATTTTGATGCATCCTTTTACAGCCAGTTTGCATTCCCTTGGAAGTTTGAATTGCATTTGGTTAAATGAAGATGACAGCAGTCTACAGTCTAATAAAATGTGAGGCAGCCATTGGGTGTTTTTAGAGGGCCTACATAACAATGTCCTATTTTATACATATTTGCTTCAAGTAATAACAATGAAGCAACTGAATCCACTTCATGTCTTTTAGGAGGGTGATGTTTCAAACCATCCATGTCTTGTAGGAGGGTGTTGTTTCAAACCATCCATGTCTTGTAGGAGGGTGTTGTTTCAAACCATCCATGTCTTTTAGGAGGGTGTTGTTTCAAACAATCCATGTCTTTTAGGAGGGTGTTGTTTCAAACCATCCATGTCTTTTAGGAGGGTGTTGTTTCAAACCATCCATGTCTTTTAGGAGGGTGATGTTTCAACCCATCCATGTCTTAGGAGGGTGATGTTTCAAACCATCCATGTCTTTTAGGAGGGTGATGTTTCAAACCATCCATGTCTTTTAGGGGGGTGTTGTTTCAAACCATCCATGTCTTTTAGGGGGGTGTTGTTTCAAACCAGAGACGAGTAAAGCTGGTCTGAAGCTTTTTGAAATGGAAACTGTTCTGTCTTTGGAGATGAGGAAGCTGAAGAAGAAATTGGACCCATCCCGCATTAGGAGCGAGGTACGATCTATTAAACAAAAACTATTCAAATAGGACAAATGTTTCCATATATTCTTAATAAAATAATACGATTCTTGTTCTTTATTTTACTGTTATTATTATCTATCCTGATGCCTAGTCACTTTACCCTGTCTTTATGTACATATCTACCTCAAATACCTCGTGCCCCTGTACATTGATCTGGTACTTCCTGTATATAGTTCCATTCTTGTGTATTTTATTCCTCTTGTGTTACTATCTGTATGATTTTTTTAAACTTTGCATCGTTGGGAAGGGCTCGTAAACAAACATTTTACTGTAAAGTTGCATGTGACGGGCCTCCCGGGTGGCGCAGTGGTCTAGAGCACTGCATCGCAGTGCTATGCTGCGCCACCAGAGTCTGGGTTCGCGCCCAGGCTCTGTCGCAGCCGGCCGCGACCGGGAGGTCCGTGGGGCGACGCACAATTGGCTTAGCGTCGTCCGGGTTAGGGAGGGTTTGGCCGGTAGGGATATCCTTGTCTCATCGCGCTCCAGCGACTCCTGTGGCGGGCCGGGCGCAGTGCGCGCTAACCGAGGGGGGCGGGTGCACGGTGTTTCCTCCGACACATTGGTGCGGCTGGCTTCCGGGTTGGAGGCGCGCTGTGTTAAGAAGCAGTGCGGCTTGGTTGGGTTGTGCTTCGGAGGACGCATGACTTTCGACCTTCGTCTCTCCCGAGCCCGTACGGGAGTTGTAGCGATGAGACAAGATAGTAATTACTAGCGATTGGATACCACGAAAATTGGGGAGAAAAGGGGATAAAAATTAAAATAAAAAATAAAAAAAGTTGCATGTGACAAATACATATTTATATCAAATCAAATAAAGTGTAAGTTAATAACATTGATCTTAAAACGAATTGTACTGAACAATGCTCATTTGCCTGTACAGAGCATTCTAGTTGCTCTCTTCGCCAACCGGGGTTATGATGAGAAGCCAGAGGTTGCTCTGCCAAGTGGACTAAACGATAAAGTGACTGGGACAGAGAAGTACGAGCAGTTCCATTATCAGCATGTCATTCTGGGATGACAGAGTCATTTACTTCCACTACTAATTTACTATTCTAGTAAACCACTATTCTGCTCAAGAAGCATTTATTTAATGTTGAAATTGAGGTAAACTACTGTATTGCTCTAACAAAATGAATATGTCACAAAATAGTGCATTGAAAAAGAAGATCCAGGAATCCAAGAGCAGTCGCTTTTTGGAGAAGGACAAACGCCTTCTGGAAGAGCTGAAGAGCCTGCACTGTGACCCACACCCATTCTGCACTGTTTTGCCTTCAGAGTCAGACTTTAGTAAGTAAACATTATTGGGATATTGTGTACTAAGTGTTATTGATCTAACACTTAGTATAAATATACTTTTTATAATGCTTTATAAGAACATTGTTAATGCTTGTTATAAACTGGGTGGTTCAAGTCCTGATTGCTGATTGGATGATAGCCGTGGTATATCAGACAGTATACCACTGGTATGATAAAACATGTATTTTTACTGCTCTAATTACATTGGTAACCAGTTTATAATAGCAATAAGGCACCTCGGGTTTGTGATATATGGCCAATATACCACGGCTAAGGGCTGTATCCAGGCACTCTGTATTGCGTCGTGCGTAAGAACAGCCCTTAGCCGTGGCATATTGGCCATATACAACACCCCCTCGGGCCTTATTGCTTGAATATAGTCTACATGGACCATGACCGTAACAGCCTCAAGTTATTGGTTTGTTTCACTGTAAAGTGTTCAAATCAACTTCCCATCCACATGACCAGTTGGTTATTATTTGAATCATTTTGCACAATATTGTCTAAAACATTTAACCCCTGTGATTCCATACCTATTCAGCGTTTTGGAAGATTCTCATGCAAGGCCCCCCTGAAACACCTTATGAGGATGGAGTCTTTGAGCTGTACTGTCAGTTTGGGGCTGACTACCCCGTCAAACCTCCACTTGTGCGCTTTGTCACACCTGTATCCTTCTATACAATGAATACATGAAGACAGTGTATTGATTTTTATTACCTAAGTCATACATTTTCAAATTCTATCCAGTTGATTGATGCTTTTTTTCATTTTATATATTTTTTGTATTTTACCCAATTTCGATCTTGTCTCATCGCTGCAACTCCCCAACGGGCTTGGGAGGCAAGTCATGCGTCCTCTGAAACATGACCCGCCTAACCGCGCTTCTTAACACCCACCCGCTTAACCCGGAAGCCCGCCGCACCAATGTGTCGGAGGAAACACTTCAACTGACTACCGAAGTCAGCCTGCAGGCGCCCGGCCTACCACAAGGAGTTGCTAGAGCGCGATGAGCCAAGTAAAGCACCCCCCCGGGCCAAACCCTCCCCTAACCCGGACGACGCTGCGCCAATTGTGCGCCACCCTATGGGATTCCCGATCACGACTGGTTGTGATACAGCCTGGGATTGAACCCGGGTCTGTAGTGACTCCTCTAGCACTGCGATGCATTGCCTTAGACCACTGCTCACTCGGGAGGCCATGAAAAATCCTTAATGTGGACAAAGGTGTACCACTGCAACATAAACAGTGTGGGTCGTATCTGCCACAACATATTTGACCGCAGCTACAACGCTCACATAACCATGAGAGAGATCTTGGATGCTGTATATGGAGTGCTCATCGTTCCTGAACCCCAAGATCCACTGGACAGGTTGGCTTCACGTTATTTGATGACCACACTGAATACAAGAGTGGTGTTAACTCTGATTCTAAAAGGAAAAGTAGGAAATAGTGCATTATATTTATTAGTATGTAGTATATTGAATTCATATACCTACATTTTATCTGAATGAAAATGTCTTGTAAAAGTATTTTGGCAGAGGAATACCTGACCAGCAGATGCAAGTATGAAGAAGAGGCCAAGAAAAACACAGAGGAAGTTGCAGGCCATTCATTGGATGACATGGAGAAGGTGAATGCACTTGTCTAATTATGTTAATTTTTGTAAGCTCTGCTACATCTTTTATTAGGGGTGCTTGTGTGTAAAACGAGGTGGATTCACTTCTCAGACATTTCCGTGTAAAACTGACATATCACAGTCTACGTCAGTGGTTCCCAAACTTTTTATTTTCCCGTACCCCTTCAAACATTCAACCTCCAGCTGCGTACCACCTCTAGCACCAGGGTCAGTGCACTCTCAAATGTTGTTTTTTGCCGTCATTGTGTAAGCCTTACACACACACACTATACGATTTATACGACACACACACACTATACGACCTTTATTAAACATAAGAATGAGTGAGTTTTTGTCACAACCCGGCTCGTGGGAAGTGACAAAGAGCTCTTATAGGACCAGGGCACAAATAAGGGCACATTTTCACTGTAGTGTCCAGAATGTCTTTCAAGCTGTCCGGCATTCCCTTGGCAGCAAGAGCCTCTCGGTGGATGCTGCAGTGTACCCAAGTGGCGTCGGGAGCAACTGCTTGCACTCGCGTTACCACTCCACTATGTCTCCCTGTCATGGCTTTTGCGCCATCAGTACAGATACCAACACATGTTGACCACCAAAGTCCATTTGATGTCCAAAGTCCAAAGCTGTCCAGTACTTAAAAAATATCCTCTCATGTTGTCCTGGTTTCCAGTGATTTGCAGAAGAGGATGTCTTCCTTAATTGACCCCCATAAACGTAACGGACATTTACCTGGAGCTGTGCCAGGCCCGCCACGTCTGTTGACTCAGTCAGCTGTAACACATATAATTCACTGGCTTGTATGCGAAGGAGTAATTGTTTCATAACATCTCCTGCCATGTAACTGATGCGCCGTGAAACAGTGTTGTTTGATGAAGGCATTGTCTGTATAGTTTTTTGGACCTTTTCCCCCAGCATTGTCCCAGCCATATCCGCGGCAGAAGGAAGAATTAAGTCCTCCACAATAGTATGGGGTTTGCCTGTCCTAGCCACTCGGTAGCTCACCATATAAGACGCTTCTAGCCCCTTCTTATTAATGGTATCTGTTACTTTTATACATGTTTTACTACTCGAAAGTCGTCTTAATTCTCGCTCAAAAACTCCCATGGCTTATTTTTTTAATTGTCATGTTTCATTTCTAAATGTCTGCGCAAGAGTGAAGGTTTCCCGCGAGAGAGTAACGGTTAATGTGATCGGATGTTAATTATTTGACTAGGATACCTGTATTTGACATTGTGTTGTTATTTTGCTGAACACTAGATGGTTTAATGTTATTTTTGGCAGTGAAAACGAGGCTACTTAGGCGAGAAAAAAACCTCACCCAAATGTATAGTCCCGTTGGAAAATATAAATGGACTGTTTGAAAATGTGAAGAATCCTTTTTTAATTTTTTTTACGTGAATCACATTTTTATTTTGCGTACCCCCGACGGCATTTGTACGCGTACCCCAGTTTGGGAATACCTGGTCTACGTTACCAGTTTCTCAGATACATTTATTTTAACAGCAACCCTTTTAATGTAACAGTTTATTCAGGGTATGATAATCTTTTCCTTTTAAATTTACAGGAATTGTTGGGTGAAGAGTTGACTGAGAAGTTCATACCCTCACACTTGATTTGTCCACTAACCAACAAGATGTTTGTTGACCCAGTGAAGAACCAGGAGGGAACAGTGTACGAGCGAAAGGCCATTGAGAAACATCTGAAGAGGTAAGCTGGTTATTATTCATGTCGTTATTTATGATTCATAATTAACGTGTTGCTTTTATAAAGTAATTTGTTTAAACACAGGCCACATTCATGTAATTCTTAATTCTTTCCTTACTTAGATTTATGTGTATTTGAGTATATGTTGTGAAACTGTTAGATATTACTGCACTGTCGGAGCTAGAAGCACAAGCATTTCGCAACACCCGCAATAACATCTGCTAAACACGTGTATGTGACCAATAACATTTGATTTGTATTAATTGTGGGCTCAAATATTAGCAAATGACTGTTAGTTTATTTATAAAATACATTTTTCTCATCCCTTGCGTGCAGAACTGAAATAACACATTGCTAGCAACTATGTGACAGTTTGGTGTCAGTAGTTTTTGTGTCTTATTGCAATAGGCTTAGACATTTAACTGATTGACAATTCTTCAAACAGGAAAGTCTTCGCCTACTGTAAACATTTAAAATGAATTAACTAATTAAATGAATTATTTGACCACTTTTTTGAGAATGGTTTACTGTCTTCCCAACTTTTACAGGACATGGCTTGGAACTGATCCCAAAACAAACAAGTTACTGACATTAACTGACCTCAAGCCATACCAAGACATGAGAAAAATGGCGAGGGACTATCGCAAACAGCAAATTCAGGAGACAGATGTTTAAAACACAATGTGGTTGCCAAAATGTAGCATTCCTGCCTTGTAGCCTACACATTTTGGTGAAACATGATGATGACGTTGGAACTAACGTTGAAGTATGCTAACAATTGTATGTAACTGATATTTGTACTGACATTTTCTAGAGGGAATAGGTCTTCATTTTCTTGGGGTTTGTACTTGATTATAAACTGGGGGGTTCAAGCCCTGAATACTGCAGCCGTGGTATATCATACCGTATACCACGTGTATGACAAAACATTTATTTTTACTGCTCTAATTACATTGGTAACCAGTTTATAATAGCAATAAGGCCAGGGGTTTGTGGTATATGGCCAATATACCACGGCTAAGGGCTGTATCCAGGCACTCTGCGTTGCGTCATGCTTAAAAACAGCCCTTAGCCATTGTATATTGGCCAAATACCACACCTCCTCGTGCATTATTGCTTAATTATAGCCCACTTCATGTGTAGCTAATTAAGAATCATATCCATGGCCAATTCCTATTAAACTTTTGTCAAAAAACGGTTGAATTTTTGCATTTAAAATGGGTTTTGTATAGTAATTACATAATGAATATACAATTAATATATTAGTTACACAATTTGAAAACTAGTAGATTCCGCACTCCACACACACGTACATTGTAATATTGTTGTATATTGGTATTATACATTTTGTATTGTAGAATGTAGTGGTGTAATAATGTTATATGATGTACTGTTTTATCTTTTGTTTTGTATGTGATGTAAGTGCTTTAATGTGTTTGGACACCAGGAAGAGTAGCTGCTGCCTTGGCAGGAACTAATGGGGATCCATAATAAACCCCAGGAAGAGTAGCTGCTGCCTTGGCAGAAACTAATGGGGATCCATAATAAACCACAGGAAGAGTAGGTGCTGCCTTGGCATGAACTAATGGGGGTCCATAATAAACCCCAGGAAGAGTAGCTGCTGCCTTGGCAGGAACTAATGGGGATCCATAATAAACCCCAGGAAGAGTAGCTGCTGCCTTGGCAGAAACTAATGGGGATCCATAATAAACCACAGGAAGAGTAGGTTCTGCCTTGGCAGGAACTAATGGGGATCCATAATAAACCCCAGGAAGAGTAGCTGCTGCCTTGGCAGAAACTAATGGGGATCCATAATAAACCCCAGGAAGAGTAGCTGCCTTGGCAGGACCTAATGGGGATCCTTAACAAACCCCAGGCCAGGAAAAGTAGCTGCTGCCTTGGCAGGAACTAATGGGGGTCCATAATAAACCCCAGGAAGAGTAGCTGCTGCCTTGGCAGGAACTAATGGGGATCCATAATAAACCCCAGGAAGAGTAGCTGCTGCCTTGGCAGAAACTAATGGGGATCCATAATAAACCACAGGAAGAGTAGGTGCTGCCTTGGCAGGAACTAATGGGGATCCATAATAAACCCCAGGAAGAGTAGCTGCTGCCTTGGCAGAAACTAATGGGGATCCATAATAAACCACAGGAAGAGTAGGTGCTGCCTTGGCATGAACTAATGGGGATCCATAATAAACCCCAGGAAGAGTAGCTGCCTTGGCAGGACCTAATGGGGATCCTTAACAAACCCCAGGCCAGGAAAAGTAGCTGCTGCCTTGGCAGGAACTAATGGGGGTCCATAATAAACCCCAGGAAGAGTAGCTGCTGCCTTGGCAGGAACTAATGGGGATCCATAACAAACCCCAGGAAGAGTAGCTGCTGCCTTGGCAGGAACTAATGGGGATCCATAACAAACCCCAGGAAGAGTAGCTGCTGCCTTGGCAGGAACTAATGGGGATCCATAACAAACCCCAGGAAGAGTAGCTGCTGCCTTGGCAGGAACTAATGGGGATCCATAACAAACCCCAGGAAGAGTAGCTGCTGCCTTGGCAGGAACTAATGGGGATCCTTAATAAACACCAGGAAGAGTAGCTGCTGCCTTGGCATGAACTAATGGGGATTGATAATAAACACCAGGAAGAGTAGCTGCTGCCTTGGCATGAACTAATGGGGATTGATAATAAACCCCAGGAAGAGTAGCTGCTGCCTTGACAGGAACTAATGGGGATCCATAATAAACACCAGGAGGAGTAGCTGCTGCCTTGGCAGGAACTAATGGGGATCCGGGAATAAATACTGATGTGGTGTTTTGTTGTTAATGAGTCAAAGGCCCACATTAATGATGGAGATGGAGTACTTTACTCTTTCAACTTAACACATTATAATAAAGGGTATGATATCCACCATGCCTACGGCTGCCACAGTTAGTTCAGTAGTGCAGTCCTTTCTATTATTTTATTTGAGTAATGTTTATGTTCTGCCACATGGTGGCGCTGTGTAGCAACTATCAATTAATGGCTATTTCTCTGAGTTGCCTGTTAACACGTGGAACAATCAATCACTCTTTGTTGGGGAGAAAAACTATAATGCAATTGAAGAGATCATTATAGAAATTACAAGTTCTTATCTTCAGAGTCTTAAAATGTATATAGGCCTAGTCTTTCATTGTCACGGTCAGTTTTACATTTGTGTGTGTGTGTTCCTAATCTTAGACAAGTGTTGAGGCCAGTGCACATGCTCTCACAACAATTTTATGAGGTGTTGAAAAACGGTTCACACCAGGATGGGTTCATTTAGAATTCACAATGAAGAAAGCTCTACTGGATGGAGACATTCAATGATATACTGTTAATGAATATATTAAATTATATACTGTTAATGAAGACATTAAATGATACACTGTTAATGAAGACATTAAATGGTATACTGTTAATGAAGACATTAAATGGTATACTGTTAATGAAGATATTAAATGGTATACTGTTAATGAAGACATTAAATGGTATACTGTTAATGTAGATATTAAATGGTATACTGTTAATGAAGATATTAAATGGTATACTGTTAATGAAGATATTAAATGGTATACTGTTAATGAAGATATTAAATTGTATACTGTTAATGAAGATATTAAATGGTATATTGTTAATGAAGACATGAAGTGATATACTCTGAGTAAAGGGGATTTAGTGGGAGACCTCAAAGTGGGAGAAGGCTCTCTGAATGATCATAGAAAATCAGCACATTTTGGGGACAGTTCCACCCCCTGTCCAGATCTAACTCTGAATGTTTTATGTTTCTGGGGGGAAGAGCAGTAGAACCTTGGCTATAGGTGAGAGGTCAAACACCAGGTGGTGCTTCTCTGGTAAAGACCAAGTATTTGATGTGTGGTGTATCAGTGTGTGTGTGGTCAGTAATGGAGAGACTGAATGACCGTTAGTCTGGTGGTGGTCACGATTGATAACAGCTGCTGCTGTGGCTGTGCCACACAGAAACACTGTCTGAACTGCCACTATATACCTCTATACCCTATACTTAAATGCGGAAGACACATTTCAGTTGAATATATTGTTGGACAACTGACTAGGTATCCCCCTTTCCCCTTATACCCTATACCCAGGGATTGATTTGGGTTCGTGTTTTTTGTGTGCCTATTATTTAGAGGTTTTCCTGTGATGATTCTATCAACATGGTTATATTAACCACTCAGTGTACACATGGCTACCCTGAAAGGAGGACAGTAGGTCTAACATACTAAACATACTAAACATAAACTAATTTAGCTAAGCACATATACTTGTATTACTAAAAATGAACTCCTGCCCACTGGAACTGTGGTTTCTCCACTAAACTCGACTCAACACAGAGCCAATGTTACAGTCTGTCAGATCCTGATGACAGACGTCAATGAGCTTGGGATCAACTGAAATGAAGCTGTTGCATGGAGTACAGAGTCTGCAGGACCGTGTGAATGACTTCTCTTTCATCCACGGATCATTTTCATTCTCCATGCGTCATGGTTAGGTGCGCACACATCCAAACTGCTAGTTTTTCCATTGCTTTCAATTAACATAAAGTGTAAATCAACAGTCATTAAACTTCTCAAAGGGCAGTAACGATGAGGTCATGCATGTTCGCTAGTGAGCCCTAATTGTTTTGACCCGTCCTCGGCTCTGGGTTTTGTTCATGAGGGCATGCAATGGAAAAGGTTTAAAAACATTTTGCAATAAAAAACGAAAATGAAAGTTCTTTATTAGAAGAGTCCTGGTAGTATCTTCTTGTTTCATTCCATTTTCAACCTAATGACCATGACTGTGATTATGAGTGGGAGGATCTTGGCAGCGAAGCGGTGGTGGTGGAGTAGCCCCTTGGCCTCCTGTCCTTAACCAGTAGAAAGAGATAGAGGGGAGTGCTGGGTAATCTGTTGCCGTGTAAACACAGGCCCAGAAAAGGCAGTGGAATGTCTCTGTGGTGGGAGCTGGAGGAAGGTTCAGGGAGAGGCCAAGGCAGGTGGTATACATCAGCAACGAGCTGACGTCTCCCCACTAACTTATCCAAACAAGAGACAGGCGCTAGCGACGGTGGGGAAGGGAAAGAGGAGGAGCGGCGGATAGATAGACAAGGGCCAGTATCAGGGGGAGTCATTTTTCTTCCTGGCTCAGCTCTGCTTTGCTCTGGTCTGTCCTCTATCCCAGAGGGAAAAAACAAGCGTTAGTACATGAGACGGGACTGTTGCCATTTCTATAGCCCTTGATCCCGAGGCCTCCAGTCCTCCACTGATCTTGAGAACTCACGCAACAAATCACTGACGGGCAGATCAGAGCTGGTTTACATTGCAGGAGAACACTGAAGATACACATAGACCGAGGGAGAAGAACGTGCCATCCCCCACTGGGAACAGACGTCAGTTCAACATCTAGTTTTCATTTACACTTGGTTGAGTTGTCAACTAACTTGAATTCAATGTGAAATCAGCCAAAAATGTCACCCTGTCATTGGATTTCCGAAATTCCCTTATGTTGAGGACTTTTTGCTAATCCAATCAGTTGTCTGCGTTGATTCAACGTCATCACACTGAATTTCTGGGTTGAAATTATGTGGAAACAACGTTGACTCATCCAGTTTTTGCCCAGTGGGATGTCTGCTGATGTCTGTGTCTCATTTCGCCTTTACAGAGTCTGACCAATATTAATGTCCCACTGGGCACAAACTGGTTAAATTGACGTTGTTTCAACGTAATTTGTCAAAGAATCTACGTGGGAAATACATTACATTTTAAAAAAGTTATCAACTGTTGTTTTGAGGGTAAAAATTCAACCACAGGATTATGTACAGTATGTCATCATGGTAACCAATTTTCAACATAGACAAACCTTGTATATAATATGTTGAATTTGTACCTTTGAAACAACGTCAGATCAATAAAACCATAGGCTGGGCAGCACCTCCTACTGGAGAGTTGATCTATCTACAGCTATCCCTTTGGTTTCCTATCCACAGTTTTAACCAAGCCCAGCCCTGCTTAGCTATGATGTCACTGACTATTACCAATATGCTATCATGAGAATGATTGTTGAGAGATCGCCACTTAATAGATTCACTGTAGCTATCGAAGTCATTCAAAAGGGTAGGTTCAATAGAGCAAATGAAATGTAACCATACGTTATCAATCATGTATCATCAATGATGCTATTTTGGCCTATATAGCATTTGGCAAGTCATCAACAGCTATTGTTTAAATTCAGCCCAGGATTGAACTAAAAATAGACAATACATATAGGCCTAGAGTTTCAAGCCTTGGTTGATTTCAAATGGAATCTACAAGTTAATAAGAAATATGTTGGATTCACGTCTCTATCTTAACCAAAAACAAAGTCCTATTCTTTAACTTAGATTTTTGGTTGAAATCCAACATCAATTATTAATTTGTAGACGAACTGGAAATAAAGCCAGACTCAGTGGCACAGATGGAACTATCCAAGCAGAAGATACTTCTCCTTGAAATGGTGATATTTGGTTGCGTTGATAACCGAACACAATTCAATATTACTTTTGCAAAATTATCTGCACAGAATCTCCAACGGCATTGATCACTTGCGCCATGTACTTTAATGTAATCTCAACTAACTGCAATCCAAGTCATTTGGTTCTGCTATTAGATGAAGCACAGTGATAACACATTAAGATGTATACATAAACAAAATATCTGACATTTTATTCCCATTCTAACTTCGGTGTGCTTTCAACTGGTTGAAAGTGGAGTTAGAACACATTTAGGTGCAACTAAACCAAAAATCAGACATTGCTTTTCCATTGGAATTTGAATGTCCTTTTAAATGGTTGAAATCGTAATGATAACCAATTGGGAATTCAGCAAACTTTTTGGCCTTTTTGAGTGGGTGAAAATAGGTTGGAATCTTATTGACCAATATCTACATACTAAATATGAGCAAATTTTCCACGCTGAAATGATGTGGTGTGCCAAGTGGTGTCTGCCGTGTAAACATAATGGAAGTTACTCTGTAAACATTATGGCCATTATAAATTCACCACAGCATCTAATTTATTTGTTTCATTTATTTGGGCATGAGACTAAACAGAAAAACACCATTCTCCATAGAGTCCGAAACAGTCAACTTACTTCTCTATGAACTTGCAGTGGCTGGGAAATGATCCAAAACCTTACTTTGAGTAATTACCATAATTTGACCATAACTGGTCATTCATGACCAGCATTTGAGCAGAATTAGAGAGTAGGGTTTAGTAATGCCCTTACAATATCACTAAAATAACAGACAGGCCTTCTGGTGCGTAGCTTCACCTTACATGGAGGATGATGAAGGAATCATTTTCATGGATGTCAACAATAATTAGGAACTGGCAAACATTACCTTCTATGGAGATATATTGACCTTCTACCTTCTGTGTCTATTGGCACACGATCACATGGTTGGATTGTATGGTATCCCTCTCCAAGCTAGAAGAAGACAGACCTGCTTTGTTCTTGTCTTGTTGGGGCAGACAATAAACACATTTATTTTATTGCTGAATATCATTTTGCTTCTTAAATGTACAAGAATTACATTTTTTGAAAAAATATATATTAAATACATCTGTAGCAGCTATTGTCTTATTTTGACATCATGTCTTAGGAGAAAGTTTTGACAATATTTAAAATGATTATTTCGTTCTCGAAATGAACTCGGTATGGGAGGCAATTTCAAACTATCTACCATAATGAAACAATTTTTTTGCTTTGGAACCGGCCTTTTTCTGCTCTAGCAATTTATGCTGCCCCATTTTAGACCTACTACATGTATTACCACTTATAATGTTAGTATGTCTTATGCTATTTAATTATATACCTGCCTGCTAGATGCAGCACATCTAATTTATGCTTAGGCCAGCTAGATAACAGAAAAATAACACTCCTACTCCACAGCTCACTGGCAAGCAAATAATCCCAGACTTGACCCCTTGACTCTTTAGTAGATTCACAACCATGCCTGTACTCCCACGCAGTGTCCTCTCACATTCATATGACTGAAAACAATAGAGCAGGGCTCTCCAACCCTGTTCCTGGAAATCTACCCTCCTGTAGGTTTTAACGCCAACCCTGTTCCTGTAGAGTTACCCTCCTGTAGGTTTTTACTCCAAACCCAGTTATAACTAACCCAAATCAGATTATCAACCAGCTAATTATTAGATTCAGGTGTGCTAGATTAGGGTAAGAGTGAAAACCAACAGGAGGGTCCTCTCCAGGAACAGGGTTGGAGAGCCCTGTACTAGAAGCATGAGCACAGATATAATATTTTTGCACAGGGATGGGCAACTCCAGTCCTCGGGGGCCTGATTGGTGTCACACTTTTGCCCCAACCACAGCTAACACACCTGAGTCCAATAATAAACCTATCACAATCATCAGTTTAGAATGCAATTAGTATAATCAGCTGTGTTTTCTAGGGGTGGGGAAACGTGTGACACCACTCCAGCCCCCAATCCCAAGTAAAACACCAACGACCTCATCAAAAGGTTTGGATCTCTTCATGTAATGGCTAAGGTGTTAAACTGACAGCCACAGTGTCATAGGTTTTCCATTCGGGCTACCCCCAGAAATAGCTACACTATTATTGAGAAATTAAGTTAAGACAATTTCCCAAATACTTTCCCATACAGCAAGTGTTCCTTGCAACTCTCCACTACTCTTCCTCTCCACTAGTGTTCCTCTCCACTACTCTTCCTCTCCACTAGTCTTCCTCCTCACTACCCTTCCTCTCCACTGGTCTTCCTCCTCACTACCCTTCCTCTCCACTAGTGTTCCTCTCCACTACCCTTCCTCTCCACTACTCTTCCTCTCCACTACCCTTCCTCTCCACTAGTGTTCCTCCTCACTACCCTTCCTCTCCACTAGTGTTCCTCTCCACTAGTGTTCCTCTCCACTAGTGTTCCTCTCCACTAGTGTTCCTCTCCACTACCCTTCCTCTCCACTAGTGTTCCTCTCCACTAGTGTTCCTCTCCACTAGTGTTCCTCTCCACTAGTGTTCCTCTCCACTAGTGTTCCTCTCCACTACCCTTCCTCTCCACTAGTGTTCCTCTCCACTAGTGTTCCTCTCCACTACCCTTCCTCTCCACTACTCTTCCTCTCCACTAGTGTTCCTCTCCACTAGTGTTCCTCTCCACTAGTGTTCCTCTCCACTACCCTTCCTCTCCACTACTCTTCCTCTCCACTAGTGTTCCTCTCCACTAGTGTTCCTCTCCACTAGTGTTCCTCTCCACTAGTGTTCCTCTCCACTAGTGTTCCTCTCCACTACCCTTCCTCTCCACTACTCTTCCTCTCCACTAGTGTTCCTCTCCACTAGTGTTCCTCTCCACTAGTGTTCCTCTCCACTACCCTTCCTCTCCACTACTCTTCCTCTCCACTAGTGTTCCTCTCCACTACCCTTCCTCTCCACTAGTGTCCCTCTCCACTAGTGTTCCTCTCCACTAGTGTTCCTCTCCACTACCCTTCCTCTCCACTAGTGTCCCTCTCCACTAGTGTTCCTCTCCACTAGTGTTCCTCTCCACTACCCTTCCTCTCCACTAGTGTTCCTCTCCACTAGTGTTCTTCTCCACTACCCTTCCTCTCCACTACCCTTCCTCTCCACTAGTGTTCCTCTCCACTAGTGTTCCTCTCCACTAGTCTTCCTCTCCACTAGTCTTCCTCTCCACTAGTCTTCCTCTCCACTACCCTTCCTCTCCACTACCCTTCTTCCCCACTAGTCTTCCTCCTCACTACCCTTCCTCTCCACTAGTTCCTCTCCACTACCCTTCCTCTCCACTACCCTTCCTCTCCACTAGTGTTCCTCTCCACTAGTGTTCCTCTCCACTACCCTTCCTCTCCACTACCCTTCTTCCCCACTAGTCTTCCTCCTCACTACCCTTCCTCTCCACTAGTGTTCCTCTCCACTACCCTTCTTCCCCACTAGTCTTCCTCTCCACTAGTCTACCTCTCCACTCGTCTTGGCCTGTTTCACCTTGACCTGTGTAACGGCAGCTGTCCTCGTTGGCTCCCTGCCCACTGCTGTCAATGGGCCTTTTGTTCCATGATGATCATCACTTCTGTTTCATAAACACACAGCTCAACTACTGTGCTTCCACCATTTTCACATGCTTCTCCATTTGCTTTCATAGGCCCATTAGTTATGGTGACTACCTCACGCTACCTCACTGCTCCACTGTGATAAGGGGTGAGTGGTGATGTTTCTGGTGCAAAATGGCTGCCATGGCTTGGCTAAGGTGGGTGCTACACATTTATTCCCCCATACAATGTAAAAAGCTATACATTAAATTTTTATAATAGTAATAATTATAAGAGAATGTTTGTTTTCATTAGTGCTGATAAAATTGGTAGTGCAGACTGTGTTTCTGTCAGGAGAGGTAGGCTTACCCATTTTGTTAGTTCCCTTTATGCTGCTGACCCTTTATTGAAAAGGAAGACTTTCTTTACTTCCATTTCCAATTGGAATGATGAACTGTTGGTGTTAGCAATAGGAAACAGTTAAGCATCCAACCTCTTCAAGGCTAGGATCTCTAGAGTTACATTAATACTGTACACAGTATTGCAAGTGGGTGGATTATCTTGCTCCAGTTAACCAAACTATTGACTGATGTCTTTGAATATGCATAGGTTTCTGCTTTCCTGCACTCATGCACTATATGTGTGCTGGCACACACGTTAGCATGTACGGCATCCACGCACGTTAGCATGTACAGCATCCAAACACGTTAGCATGTACAGTATCCACACGTTAACATGTACAGTATCCACACACGTTAGCATGTACAGTATCCACGCACGTTAGCATGTACAGTATCCACGCACGTTAGCATGTACAGTATCCATGCACGTTAGCATGTACAGTATCCACGCACGTTAGCATGTACAGTATCCACGCACGTTAGCATGTACAGTATCCACGCACGTTAGCATGTACAGTATCCACACACGTTAACATGTACAGTATCCACACACGTTAACATGTACAGTATCCACACACGTTAACATGTACAGTATCCACGCACGTTAACATGCACAGATATAATATTTTTGCACAGGGATGGGCAACTCCAGTCCTCGGGGGCCTGATTGGTGTCACACTTTTGCCCCAACCACAGCTAACACACCTGAGTCCAATAATAAACCTATCACAATCATCAGTTTAGAATGCAATTAGTATAATCAGCTGTGTTTTCTAGGGGTGGGGAAACGTGTGACACCACTCCAGCCCCCAATCCCAAGTAAAACACCAACGACCTCATCAAAAGGTTTGGATCTCTTCACGTTAGCATGTACAGTATCCACGCACGTTAGCATGTACAGTATGTACAATATCCACACACGTTAGTAGCATGTACAATATCCACACACGTTAGTAGCATGTACAATATCCACACATGTTAGCATGTACAGTATCCACACACGTTAACATGTACAGTATCCACACACGTTAACATGTACAGTATCCACACACGTTAACATGTACAGTATCCACACACGTTAACATGTACAGTATCCACACACGTTAACATGTACAGTATCCACACACGTTAACATGTACAGTATCCACGCACGTTAGCATGTACAGTATCCACACACGTTAACATGTACAGTATCCACACACGTTAACATGTACAGTATCCACGCACGTTAGCATGTACAGTATCCACACG
>NC_092118.1:29350403-29415403 GCF_045679555.1 Salvelinus alpinus
GAGAGAGACAGAGAGGGAGGCATAATATTGAGGGATTTAGATAAACCCTATACCCATGAACTGCAGATGTATGTTATGAATCTTAATGAGGGGCATAAAATACTCAGAGGAGGATCAGGATGTGTTTTAAAGCAGTGTGAGTATGACTAGAGGAGAGAGAGATTGATTTGAAAAAAAGTAAGCATTGCATCGACACACTGCACAGTAGATAGAAAACAATGGTTTTGGTGATATGTGGATCAGAAAATCACTAAGATTTCCTTATTCAAAGTTGAACTATAGTGAATGAGGCCAGTAGTATTCTGTTGAGAGAGATAATCAACTCTGCAGTGAATGAGGCCAGTAGTATTCTGTTGAGAGAGATAATCAACTCTGCAGTGAATGAGTTATTATCTTATCTCCAATTATGAACGGATAGGCATTTAGCTTCTTACAGTACATGCTTTTCTGTCTGTCTGTCTGTCTGTCTGTCTGTCTGTCTGTCTGTCTGTCTGTCTGTCTGTCTCTCTCTCTCTTTCTCTCTTCCTATTCTCCTCTCTCTCTCCGATGCACTCTCTCCCTGCCGGCATCAACACAAGAACATCATTAAATCCTCCAGCATTATTGCTCAAAGACGTCCTTTTGTACCAATCAATGAAGCAACCCTCTCCCTGCAGTAAACCTTCACTATATCAGCAACAAAGCCCCACCCTGACACTATTTTGGGTAACAGCTGAGGAATATGGCTGGAGAAATGTAACCACTCTCAATTTCATAGACGGCGCTATGGATGCAAGGACTGACCATCTATGAGATCAAAGTGATAGTTCTAATCCTGTTTTCAGCTATACAGTGATTACATTTACATTGGGTGGCAGGTAGCCTGGTGTTTAAGAGTGTTGGTCCAGTAAGCCGGTGAGAAATCTGCCGATGTGCCCTTGAGCAAGATACTTAACCATAATGGCTCCTGTAAATCGCTCTGTATAAGAGTGTAAATGTAAAACATTGTTTACAACAAATGGAGGTAAACAAGCTCATATTTTGGGTTCTGATTGGGTACGACAGTTGATATAAGCTTAAAAGGAATAATGGACCCTGTGATAAACTTGAGCGGTTATTGGCGAGAATTGTTGGCCGCCGACTGTATCATATTTATATTCTTAAAAATAATCTGTTATGTAATTGATTTCAAAGTAAAACAGTGTATGTACCAATCCCAGATTGCAACTCTGTTGTCCAGAATGTTACAGCTTGCCCTCTCCTTCCCATGTCTCCCAGGGAGCCAGATGGAAACTAACATTCACAAGGACACGGATTACCGTCGGCGGCCATTGATTCTCGCCAACCACCGCAAATGTTTACCACAGGGTCCATATAGGAAATAACACTGAAGGGGGGTGAGGCTAGCCAAGAGGGGGTTGTCAGAGAAACAAGCAGATGGGAGAAATGGGAAGGCTGTAGTGTCAGAGACAGAAGTCTCCCAGGATCTCGCTCAGGCACAAATGTAGGATCATTTCACTCCCCCTGAATCCTAACCTTAACCATTATGGGGGATCTGCAAAACTGCCCCTCTCCTGTCCTTTATTCCGAAACATTTGTCAGGACCCAGGGGACACGGGATGCGTCCCAAATGGCACCCTGTTCCCTTCATAGTTCACTACTTTTGACTGCAGCTCTATGGGTGGTAGCCTGCCAACCTATACTGAACACCCCTGGTTGTTGCTGCATCTTGGATGCTGAGAGGAGAGCCACAGAGGACAAGTCCATGCAGAGCAGTGGAAAATGAGGTTGCTGGCTCCCGCTGATTCTCTCTGTTTGTCTTATTTTCTCTCCTGTTTTCTCTCTCTCTCTCGCTTCTAATCTATCTCTCCTGTTTTATCCCTTTCTCTCTCTCTATCGCTCTCTCTCTATCTCTGTCTCTCTCTCTCGCTTGCTCTCTCTCTTCTGATCTATCTCTCCTGTTTTATCCCTTTCTCTCTCTCTATCGCTCTCTCTCTATCTCTGTCTCTCTCTCTCTATCGCTCTCTCTCTATCTCTGTCTCTCTCTCTCTATCGCTCTCTCTCTATCTGTCTCTCTCTCTCGCTTGCTCTCTCTCTTCTGATCTATCTCTCTTGTTTTATCCCTCTCTCTCCCTCTATCTCTCGCTCTCTTTCTCTCTCTCTCTATCACGCTCTCTTACAATCTCTCTTTGAAATGTGAGAGTCAATTAAAATATCAATATATGATTGCTAGAAATCCAATCTTGGAAGAATAATTTTTGCACCCCATAGTATACTCACACGAACCATATGAGACATGGGATAAGAAGGGAATTCAATCTGTTTGCCTGTTGTCCTGTTTCAACCAGAATGAAATAATAATAACTCCTCAATAATCAATGCATTCTTCATGAAATGTACACTCACCTCTCTGTTTCACCTACATAAACTCTCTCCCACCGTCCTGTTTCAGTCAATGTGGTGCTAAATCCTTGACAATGTAACTTGGCCCTAGTATACTGTACAGTGAGGAAGTCGTCATGCAGAAACACATTTGTGCGTGTCACAATAACACTTGAATTAAATAATTTGAATACTGCTGTCCCTACTCATTCTGCCATCAGATAGACTCAGAGTAGCTCTCTCTTGGTCTCCTTCATTAACTTTCTTATTCTTTCACTGCCCTATCTCTCTCCCTCTTTGTCTTTCAGATCCACTAAATCCATCTCTCTCTTTCTCTCTTGCTTCCTCATTGGCTGAGTCCCAATTCTCCACTCCTTTCCCAAAGTGTGCACTTGCACACTTTCCATAATGCATTTCCCAATGGTGAAAGCTCCCTCTGGCCAATGTTTACAACAATCCAATTATTTTAAATCCATGACCAGGAGTGTACAAGTGTGCACTTTGCAAGAAGAGTGCAGAATTGGGACGTAGCCTTTCTATTTAAAATCCAGGGTTGGGCTCAATTTGAATTGAAGTCAGTCAGTTCAGGCAGTGAATTTGATTTTTTTTTTTTTTTATGTTACAACTTTTGACATAAATACCTTTCTTTTTCAGTTTATTAAGAATTAATTGAAAAGAAAATGGATTTTTTTTAATTTTAGAATTTGAAATTCAGTTTACTTTCTGAGTTGACTGGCGTAAAAATCTAAATGACCCCAACCCGGCAAAACTGTTTGACTTGAACTCCAAATGTCCTTTCCACCCCAAACCCCTTCTTTCCTTTTCAGACGCAGGAGTCATTGAACCCCAATAACCTGGAGTACTGGATGGAGGATATCTACACGCCGGGTTACGATTCGCTGCTGAAGAGGAAGGAAGCGGCGTTTCGGAGAGCCAAGGTGTGCAAGATTGGAGCGCTGATTGCCGCGGCCGCCTGCACTGTGATCCTGGTCATCGTCGTGCCCATATGCACTATGAAGTCATGAAGTGCTCCAAGTCGGGCTCTACGAAGTGCTCCAAGTCGCACACTTTCCCTCTGCCCCTGTTTATTCTGGCTAATTGTAAAAGAACTGAATACGTGTGAGCAATATGGTATCAGTCCAATTACAGGAGCAGCCCTCGGACTGGCTATGTGGACGTTTGAAGAGTGAGGTACATGTATTGTTTAATGTGAATCTGGCCTATGTTCGTGGTATGAGGCCGTCGTCAGTACACATTCAACATGACTTTGTTCAGAGGGGAGTGCTGCAAGTTTGATCTTTTCTATTTATTGTTGCCTATATTTACTCATTAACATTTATGTATTTATGATCAAAGACAGACGGTATGCAACGGGAATGTACACAATGTCTACAGTATATCTTTTACATTTAAATGTATATTGTATTGGTGTACGATGTTCCAGAATATTACGAGTACAGTATTTATTTCACTTTTTCTCTTTGTTAAAGGGGCAATCTGCAATTCAAACAAAAAGAACAAAGCCGCTACCCAGCCAATGTTTTTGTTAACTGAAACAGATTATCTGTACAGTATTCGGTCGACAGCTGGATTTGTTTTTGTAGACAGCGTCTGATATTTTTATTTTAGTATAATTGCTGTATAATGTATTTTAATGAGAGTTATTTTTGGATGAATTATCTGGTAGAATGTGATGAGGTGCACCAGATATTATTTATCTTTATCTATAATAATAATAACCAGAGTTTTAATTCATGGGATTTTGTGCAATGCCTTTTCTAAATAGACATATACAGTATATTGAAGTACTGTAGTTGAAATAGACAAATAACAGACAGTACATACAGTAGACTGTAAAAACAATATAGAACACTACAGAGCTAACGTGAATGTATTGAAAGTAGCATTACTCACAGAGAGAGCAAAACACACATATCATTTCTCATGGTCTCTGGAGCAGAATTGAGTTGAATGTTGCTCTCCTGTCCTTGCTTTAGATAGTTTAACTACTAGCCAAAAGCACATAGCTGCAGTAGGGAGCTCTGAAGTAGGGAGTTATTCTTTGCCTTGTGAGAGTGTTTTATACAGTAAATACTTGATGTTTCTACTGTTGACTAACTGAGCACCTCTGGGAGAAACACTTGTATTAGTTCAGTCAGCGGTATCGACTGCACCAATCTCCCAGGCTGTCAGAAACACTAACACTTGCAGAAGCTTCTTATGAAGTGCTGTGTCACCTTATAAACATTCATAGCAGAGCATTATGACATGTTGTATTAATTAATCAATACGACACAATAGGTTATGATGTATCGTGGATGTATGACATCTTAGTAGCCCCATGCCTCGTTGCTTTACTTTACAGTTTCGTAACGGTCCATGACTGCAGTCCAATGTGGTTTGAATGTGCTATGAATGTTTATAAGGCATTGTAACACTTCGTAAGAATCTGATTCAAGTAAAGAAACAGTCCCTCCACTCAAGCCCTGCCTACCCATCTAGTCTCCTAAGAGGCCTTAGAACCACTGAATGCAAACTGCCTGCCGTTAAGGTTGTGTCCCAATAGTGTTGAAGAACGGCCTTGTCTCATCATCAACTGTAGCGGTGGTGATGAAAGGAAGGAGATGATTAGGGGAAGCCATTTCATAGTTCTGGGACACAACGTGAGATTCACATCTCCACTCATGAACCTGAGCTCAGAGACAGTACGCAAACCAAGATGGCCGATCACACACACGTCACCCAGTTAACCGTAAACCAGGGGATGCTCTACTCCAGTCCTCCTCGGTTTCCCTCTCAAGTTAGTTCATTTAGGCCGTGTTCCAGGCTGACTACATTGCAGACTCCTGGCAGATATCAAAATGCCTGGATAGATGTTTAAGATATCAGCTAACCACATCCTATGATGTAGCAATCTGATGCCTGACTGCAGTCGATGACGTGGCAAGCAACCGTTGGTTGATGCAATGCAACGTCTGCAATGTAGTTGGCTTGGAACGCAACCTTTTATGCCAGTGATTTATTTGCCACTTCAGGTGTTCCCAGCACAAATGGGAGAGAACGTTGTCATACTGCAAAAATGTACATGAGGAAGTACGCACTTCAGGTTGTAAACATTAGAATTTCTCTTGTTTGATATAATCGTTCAAAAGTGGACACAATAACCTGATAATGAAGCACTGGACCACTCAGTTTGATGTCAGGTTTGCCCGTTAGGAGGGGACTGGAGTTGAGCCCCCCACCTAATGGGTGAAGGGTGAAGTTACTGCAGGTTGACGTTTATTGTCATGAGTCTTGTCCTGGAGGCAGAATTGAGCGAATCCTCCTTAGATAGGTCAGATGCGAAGTCAAAATTGGCTATATTGTAAAAATGTTATTTAAGGTTAGGGTTAGGCATTAGGGTTAGCAGTGTGGTTAACGTTAGGGTTAGGTTTAAAATCAGATTTTATTACTTTGTGGCTGCGCCCTCTAGTGACCACTCTGCAGAGCTGCCTCCAGAACAAGATTCAGGATGAAAAATGCCGACCTACGAAGATGCCTCTACATGCTGATCTTGGGTCACTTTAGCATTTTCCTCACCGATGGATTGGGGAGGGGAAGCTGATCCTAGATCTGTACCTAGGGGAAACTTCTCCCCTGAGCGGTGTAATGATTACCCAGTGGATTTGCCTTCAACACAGGAACTGTGAGCCGCAGCACACTGTAGTAGTCTGTAAATAGTTAGATGCACACATCATGGCAACAGCTGTAAACTGGAATATACCACAATAAAAGTCAACTGTTCTGACTGTTACTGTGTCTGTGTGACTGGACCTCTCTCTCGCAAAGTAGCAACTTTTGTTTTTAGGTGTCCTTTGAAATGAATATGACTTACTCTTTATTGTTTTGTGATACTTTTTTATCGTTCACGTTTTTGTCTTCAGTTTGAAGAAGAGGTTCAATGGAGAGATGACAGAATATTGCTCAGCATAACAAAGCCTGTGGTTTTCTGAGGGTTTTATTATGTTATTATCTAGCTGTTCACTATTCATTTATGAGATTCTTTTTTTTCAGTTCATCGTTTGCATAATACTCCGGTTAGACTAACACAGTAGGATTTGTGAAAAGGTCAGGGACCGTACAGTATGCATCAATCAAGCATCTCAGAGTTAAAGTGCTGATCTAAGATCAGGTCTCTTCCCTATTCATTATCATTTAAAAAGCAAAACCGGTCTAGCCCTGAGGCGCTTTATGAACATGGGTCCAGATCACTGGTATAGAAAGCAATTAGATCATTTATACCGTACGTACATACGTATGCAACACAAGAACACAATTAGCTACTCAAAATGACGATCCTGCGTACTTGGGTCGAGTTACAAATTGCGGGGCTGCACACGTTAGGGTATTTTTGCTATGCGACTACGCGGATCACCATTTTGCTAAGCTAATCGTAGTTCTTGCGTCCGTACCTATGTAGGTTATGAATTAGGCTTTAGAGGAGTTTCTAACTGAGCCAAGTCCACATTGAGTCTGCTATACTGTACATCCCCAGTGAGAACTGTCTGATGTTCCTCATAGAAAACTCTAACTGGGCCAGCCGACAAGGAACCTGGCCCAGGGGGATTGTTGGTACTGGAGTCCAGGATTTGGCCTAGAATACTGAACTACAACTGCACTGATAACACTTGGGGTGACAAATACCATATAACTCATTATAATCTTGCAGTGTGATTTAATTTGACACTTCTTCAGCAATGTGCTTTATAAAAAGGTCAGTAATTATGCATCGCTCAGTTGACTAAACTCTAGTTCAATAATCAACTTTTTATAGCACACATTGATGGAGAAAAGAGTCAAATGAAACCATGCTGACAGATTATTATGAGGTTTACAGTATAGTTAGCACAGACCTGAACTACAGTTGAAGTCGGAAGTTTACAGACACCTTAGCCAAATACATTTAAACTCAGTTTTTCACAATTCCTGACATTTAATCCTAGTAAAAATTCCCTGTCTTAGGTCAGTTAGGATCACCACTTTATTTTAAGAATGTGAAATGTCAGAATAATAGTAGAGAGAATGATTTATTTCAGCTTTTATTTCTTTCATCACATTCCCAGTGGGTCAGAAGTTTACATAAGTTGGGTGAATTTTGGACCATTCCTCCTGACAGAGCTGGTGTAACTGAGTCAGGTTTGTAGACCTTGCTCGCACACGCTTTTTCAGTTCTGCCCACAAACTTTCTATGGGATTGAGGTCAGGGCTTTGTGATGGCCACTCCAATACCTTGACTTTGTTGTCCTTAAGCCATTTTGCCACAACTTTGGATGTATGCTTGGGTCATTGTCCATTTGAAGACCCATTTGCGACCAAGTTTTAACTTCCTGACTGATGTCTTGAGATGTTGCTTCAATATATCCACATAATTTCCCTCCTCATGATGATCTTTGGCTTGCAAGCCTCTCCCTTTTTCCTCCAAACATAACGATGGTCATTATGGCCAAACAGTTCTATTTTTGTTTCATCAGACCAGAGGATATTTCTCCAAAAAGTAGGATCTTTGTCTCCATGTGCAGTTGCAAACCGTAGTCTGTCTTTTTTATGGCGGTTTTGGAGCAGTGGCTTCTTCCTTGTTGTGCGACCTTTCAGGTTATGTCGATATAGAATTAGTTTTACTGTGGATAGATACTTTTGTACCGGTTTCATCCAGCATCTTCACAAGGTCCTTTGCTGTTGTTCTGGGATTGATTTGCACTTTTCGCACCAAAGTACGTTCATCTCTAGGAGACAGAACGCGTCTCCTTCCTGAGTGGTATGACGACTGCGTGGTCCCATGGTATTTATACTTGTGTACTATTGTTTGTACAGATGAACGTGGTACCTTCAGGCGTTTGGAAATTGCTCCCAAGGATGAACCAGACTTGTGGAGGTCTACAATTTTTTTTCTGGGGTCTTGGCAGATTTCTTTTGATTTTCCCATGAAAAAGAAGCACTGAGTTTGAAGGTAGGCCTTGAAATACATCCACAGGTACACCTCCAATCAACTCAAATTATGTCAATTAGCCTATCGGAAGCTTCTAAAGCCATGATATCATTTTCTGGAATTTTCCAAGCTGTTAGGCACAGTCAACTTAGTGTATGTAGACTTCTGACACACTGGAATTGTGATACAGTGAATTATAAGTGAAATAATCTGTCTGTAAACAATTGTTGGAAAAATTACTTGTGTCATGCACCGAGTAGATGTCCTAACCGACTTGCCAAAACTATAGTTTGTTAACAAGAAATTTGTGGAGTGGTTGAAAAACGAGTTTTAATGACTCCAACCTAAGTGTATGTAAACTTCCCACTTCAACTGTATTTAGCCCTTGCTGTAACAGTGTGAATGGCTTTATATTTACATGCAATATAGTACTATAACTGGACTTCATTAAAACATAGACTTGAAGCCAATGCTGTTACTTTAGGTGTGGTTCGGATGCCATTTCTGATGCCATGTTACCTTATGATCTGCAGTGCATTTGGAAAGTATTCAGACCCTTTCCCTTTTTCTACATTTTGTTACATTACAGCCTTATTCTAAAATTGAAGAAATTATTATTTTCCCCCATCAATCAACACACAATACCCAATAATGACAAAGTGAAAATAGATTTTTAGAAATTGTTGCTAATTTATAAAACAGAAATACCTTATTTACATAAGTATTCAGACCCTTTGCTATGAGACTCGAAATTGAGATCAGGTGCATCCTGTTTCCATTGATCACCCGTGAGATATTTCTACAACTTGATTGGAGTCCACCTGTGGTAAATTCAATTGATTGGGCATGATTTGGAAAGGCACACACCTGTCTATATAAGGTCCCACAGTTGACAGTGCATGTCAGAGCAAAAACCAAGCCATGAGGTTGAAGTAATTGTCCGTAGAGCTCCGAGACAGGATTGTGTCGAGGCACAGATCCGGGGAAGGGTACCAAAAAATGTCTGCAGCATTGAAGGTCCCCAAGAACACAGTGGCCTCCATCATTCTTAAATAGAAGAAGTTTGGAACCACCAAGACTCTTCCTTAAGCAAGCCGCCCGGCCAAACTGAGCAATCGGGGGAGAAGGGCCTTGGTCAAGGAGGTGACCAAGAACCCGATGGTCACTCTGACAGAGCTCCAGAGTTTCTCTGTAGAGATGGAATAACCTTCCAGAAGCACTCCACCAATCAGGTCTTTATGGTAGAGTGGCCAGACGGAAGCCACTCATCAGTAAAAGGCACATGACAGCCTGCTTGGAGTTTCCCAAAAGGCACCTAAAGGACTCTCAGAACATGAGAAACAAGACGCTCTGGTCTGATGAAACCAAGATTGAACTCTTTGGCCTGATAGCCAAGAGTCACGTCTGAAGGAAACCTGGCACCATCCCTACAGTGAAGCATGGTGGTGGCAGCATCATGCTGTAGGGATGTTTTTCAGCGGCAGGGACTGGGAGACTAGTCAGGATCAAGGGAAAGATGAATGGGAAAGATGAAGTGCAGAGAGATCCTTAATGAAAACCATGCTACAGGGCGCTCAGTACCTCAGACTGGGGTGAAGGTGCACCTTCCAACAGGACAACAACCCTAAGAGCACAGCCAAGACAATGCAGGAGTGGCTTCGGGACAAGTCTCTGAATGTCCTTGAGTGGCCCAGCCAGAGCCCGGACTTAAACCCGATCGAACATCTCTGGAGTGACCTGAAAATAGCTGTGCAGCAATGCTCCCCATCCAACCTGACAGAGCTTGAGAGGATCTGCAGAGAAGAATGGAAGAAACTCGCCAAATACAGGTGTGTCAAGTTTGTAGCGTCATTCCCAAGAAGACTAGAGGTTGTAACCACTGCCAAAGGTGCTTCAACAAAGTACTCATTAAAGGATCTGAATACTTATGTAAATGTGATATTTGCGTTTTTATGTTGTATAAATGTGCAAACAAAACCTGTTTTGGCTTTATCATTATGGGGTATTGTGTGTAGACTGATGAGGGGGAAAAAACAATTTAAAACATTTTAGAATAAGGCTGTAACGTAACAAAATGTGGAGAAACTCAAGGCGTCTGAATACTTTCTGAATGCACTGTATCTGGATAAGGTAGAGAGATGTCAGTCAAGTTAACTGGGCAGATCATATTAGATACAGGCTATACATCTAGGGCTTTGAACTTGACTGTTACAGAATTAACACTTTACAGGACAAATTAAGAATTTCTATTTATTTCTTGAGTTGTGTTGAGATTATTCCCAAACCTGGTTATTACGAAGTATATGCTAAGGCTGGCTGAAAAATCTCTTCACCCCCTAAAAAAGCAACCCATTACAAAACAGTGATAAACCTCTAATTGTGTTGCAGCGTTCCGCTATTGCAGCATTTTTTGACATCCTCTTTGGGAGTCAGCTGCAGAACTGCAAATCTAATCGGGGGTTTTCTGAAGCAGGGAAAAAGCACACCACCGTACTCATAGCAGCTGGGGAGTACAGACTCAAGCAGTTCTGCAATCTGGCGAACGCAACTCCCTGAAGTTACGTTCAGGAAATAAATGCATTTCAACTGGGTGAAAAATATACAGAAAGACCGCAACTGCAGTTGAATTTATTCGTTTGCGACCAATTTCCGCTATTTCCAGTCTGTTTAGAGGAGACCTTTCACAAATGTTCCAATTGAATGGAAGCTAAAATGGCAATTAGTCCACAATAGCCTATGGCAATGATATTACTGTGGAACCATTACATCTGTGGACTGCTGCTTCAGGGAAAGGAAATAGCAACATTGTGATAAATGTCTGGCGTATCTCTATCGCCATCATTGAGCGTCTGCTTGTCAAGTCATTTCCGTAGCCCATTAGGCGTGTTGATGACATGGAGCATTGTCTAACTGTTCACTTTATTCATATCACAAACGGTGACATGTCACGTATCAGTAATAATGTTACGGGGGAAACATTCCGTAAAGTAACTAGTTTGGTGAGGAAGGATTTTGAAGTGACCGTATCAGTCTATCCATCTAGCTTCAGAAAGTCAAATAAACCTGTATTAGAATATGTTGAGCGCTCTAACTGAGCGGAACGTAATCCTCTGTGAATGTAGGATGAATTTAAACATCTTCAGACTGTTCTATCACTCACACTACCAACCTCTCTGAGCCTCTCTCGACCCTCCCCAGCCAACTGAGACAGAATATCTAACCTTGGCTGCAGCAGACTCTTAATAAGGTCAGAAAAGCGCTCTGTGTGTGTTGTGTGTGTGTGTGTGTGTGTGTGTGTGTGTGTGCGTGCCTGCATGTGTGTGTGTGTGTGTGCGAGAGAGAGTGTGTGTGTGCATGTGTGTGTGTGTGTGTGTGAGAGAGAGAGTGTGTGTGTGTGTGTGTCTGTGCGTGCGCGTGTGTGTGCGTGCGTGCGTGTGTGTGCTCACGCGTGCAATGTACCACTACCTCTGCTATCTCCATAAGGCTGGATTCATTCCAAATCCTCCTGTCCCTTATCATTTTCTCTGGGTCTGCATAGTGCAGAAATCCCAACCATTGAAATACAGCAGACTCCAATTTCACACACTGGCTTATTCATAGGACCATGTGACCTGACCTGGACAAACTCTGGGTCTTAGTTCTAGGCTAGGCTTCATCTAGGGCCCTGAGTTTTTTCCTGGACTGCTTACACATAGAAAGTGGATATGCATGGATGAGCGTCACAATGGTCAAATGTAAACACCATTTTTTAAGACAAGTAATATGTCAGCCTACTGTAGCTAGCAAAGTAGTGTAGAAGCTATTTCTAACCAAACAAACTTAGCTGGCTAGTGTATTATCTTGGCTAACTGTGGGCTAAATCATTTACTTATTTATCCTTAATCAGCCACTGCAGATCTATTTTCTAGCATACGTAACGCTGTCTCCAAAATATAAAGGTCTCCAGCAGGGTTTGCTTTTTGAAATTCGATGACTTCTCCACTTTCCAAGCATCGTTGTCATTTAGCAATACTATGTCAATAGATGTTCTGTTGAGCCTTCCTGGGA
Source organism: Salvelinus alpinus (assembly GCF_045679555.1). Lineage (NCBI taxonomy): Eukaryota > Metazoa > Chordata > Actinopteri > Salmoniformes > Salmonidae > Salvelinus > Salvelinus alpinus. Next base: position 29,362,777 of record NC_092118.1, read on the forward strand.
CCTACTCAGAGACCTTCTCAGAATCTTAGAATATTATTTAGAGAAGTGTAAAGTTTATCTTCAAGTACTGCATGACCTTTTCGAGCATCATAAACCAATTTGTGGGACTGTGAAGGAGACAACAGTTTAACCAGCCAAGGACTTGTGGGAGCGTGTGTGTGTGTGTGTATGTGTGTGTGTGTGTGTGTGTGTGTGTGTGTGTGTGTGTGTGTGTGTGTGTGTGTGTGTGTGTGTGTGTGTGTGTGTGTGTGTGTGTGTGTGTGTGTGTGTGTGTGTGTGTGTGTGTGTGTGTGTGTGTGTGTGTGTGTGTGTGTGTTCCCCTGAATCCTAAGTATGACAGGCAGACATCCCCCATTGTTTCCATCCCCCAGTGTATCCCCTCTCTCCTCTTCATTGATTCTATCCTCCAGTGTATCCCCTCTCTCCTCTTCATTGATTCTATCCTCCAGTGTATCCCCTCTCTCCTCTTCATTGTTTCCATCCCCCAGTGTATCCCCTCTCTCCTCTTCATTGTTTCCATCCCCCAGTGTATCCCCTCTCTCCTCTTCATTGATTCCATCCCCCAGTGTATCCCCTCTCTCCTCTTCATTGATTCCATCCTCCAGTGTATCCCCTCTCTCCTCTTCATTGATTCCATCCCCCAGTGTATCCCCTCTCTCCTCTTCATTGTTTCCATCCCCCAGTGTATCCCCTCTCTCCTCTTCATTGATTCCATCCCCCAGTGTATCCCCTCTCTCCTCTTCATTGATTCCATCCCCCAGTGTATCCCCTCTCTCCTCTTTATTGATTCCATCCCCCAGTGTATCCCCTCTCTCCTCTTCATTGATTCCATCCCCCAGTGTATCCCCTCTCTCCTCTTCATTGATTCCATCCTCCAGTGTATCCCCTCTCTCTGTCACGTTCCTGACCTGTTTTCTGTTGTTTTGTATGTGTGTGATGGTCAGGGCGTGAGTTTTGGGTGGGCAGTCTATGTTTGCTGTTTCTATGTTGGTTTTGGGTTGCCTGGTATGGCTCTTAATTAGAGGCAGGTGTTTTGCGTTTTCCTCTAATTGAGAGTCATATTAAGGTAGGTTGTTCTCACTGTTTGTTTGTGGGTGATTGTCTTCCGTGTCTGTGTCTGCGTACCACACGGGACTGTAGCGTTTGTTCGTTCGTTTGTTATAGTCTGTACCTGTTCCTACGTGCTTCGTGTTTTATGTAAGTACTCATGGTGTAGGTCAGTCTACATTCGTTTTTTGTTATTTTGTAATCCTTCCCAGTGTTTGTTTTCGTGTCTCGTCGATTGATTTAATAAATCATTATGTATTCAAAACCCGCTGCATTTTGGTCGAATCACTACTCCTCCTCTTCGTATGAAGGGGAGGAGGAACACCGTTACACTCTCCTCTTTTTTGATTCCATCCCCCAGTGTATCCCCTCTCTCCTCTTCATTGATTCCACCCTCCAGTGTATCCCCTCTCTCCTCTTCATTGATTCCATCCTCCAGTGTATCCCCTCTCTCCTCTTCATTGTTTCCATCCCCCAGTGTATCCCCTCTCTCCTCTTCATTGTTTCCATCCCCCAGTGTATCCCCTCTCTCCTCTTCATTGATTCCATCCCCCAGTGTATCCCCTCTCTCCTCTTCATTGATTCCATCCTCCAGTGTATCCCCTCTCTCCTCTTCATTGATTCCATCCCCCAGTGTATCCCCCCTCTCCTCTTCATTGTTTCCATCCCCCAGTGTATCCCCTCTCTCCTCGTCATTGATTCCATCCCCCAGTGTATCCCCTCTCTCCTCTTCATTGATTCCATCCCCCAGTGTATCCCCTCTCTCCTCTTCATTGATTCCATCCCCCAGTGTATCCCCTCTCTCCTCTTCATTGATTCCATCCCCCAGTGTATCCCCTCTCTCCTCTTTTTTGATTCCATCCCCCAGTGTATCCCCTCTCTCCTCTTCATTGATTCCATCCCCCAGTGTATCCCCTCTCTCCTCTTCATTGATTCTATCCTCCAGTGTATCCCCTCTCTCCTCTTCATTGATTCTATCCTCCAGTGTATCCCCTCTCTCCTCTTTATTGATTCCATCCCCCAGTGTATCCCCTCTCTCCTCTTCATTGATTCCATCCCCCAGTGTATCCCCTCTCTCCTCTTCATTGATTCCATCCCCCAGTGTATCCCCTCTCTCCTCTTCATTGATTCCATCCCCCAGTGTATCCCCTCTCTCCTCTTTATTGATTCCATCCCCCAGTGTATCCCCTCTCTCCTCTTTATTGATTCCATCCCCCAGTGTATCCCCTCTCTCCTCTTCATTGATTCCATCCCCCAGTGTATCCCCTCTCTCCTCTTCATTGATTCCATCCCCCAGTGTATCCCCTCTCTCCTCTTCATTGATTCCATCCCGCAGTGTATCCCCTCTCTCCTCTTCATTGATTCCATCCCCCAGTGTATCCCCTCTCTCCTCTTCATTGATTCCATCCCCCAGTGTATCCCCTCTCTCCTCTTCATTGATTCCATCCCCCAGATGTGGGATCTTAATTTGATCAACCTGTTGTAGGAGAACTTTCCTGAAATACAGGACATTTTAAATATGTAGTGTATTTGAGGTTTACAAAGGATTCTGAAGTTTGTCATTTCCACGTAGAAATTTCCGACTTGATTAACCATTACGAAAAATGTATCAACTTCTGCAAAAATGTCTATTCGTTATAATCCACATAATAATTCACATTTCCTGTTGCTGCAGAATAATTTTTCTGCTGTATCAAATTGTCTCAAATTAAGATCCTACATCTGTACCCTCTCTTCTGTTCATTGATTCCATCCCCCAGTGTATCCCCTCTCTTCTGTTCATGTTAGCACCAGACTCACAGCTGTTCATCACAGTTCAGCTCCTCAGTAGAAAAGGCAACACACAGATCCAGTTGCCGATGAACTGCAACGTCAGGGACATACTTTGCAATAATAGCAAAGGATGCATCCCAAATGGCACCCTATTCCCTATTTAGTGCACTGTTCTTGACCAGGGCTATAAAAAAAGTAGTGCACTATTCAAATTAGGTAGAAATGTAGTGCACTATGTAGGGAATAGGGTGCCATTTGGGACACATTCAGAGTGTTTCATCTCGAGAGACCTGAGGTTGTGTCTGGCAACTCTTCCCCCTTTGATGGTCAAACAACAAAGACAAAGACAAGCCTTCTCCACGTGAACCCTGTGTGGCTCTGTTGCCTTTGTCCTGCCTCTCTGTTCTTCCCACATCATACCGGGCCATGTCAGTCATCTTTCTCCTGCCTCTCTGTTCTTCCCACATCATACCGGGCCATGTCAGTCATCTTTCTCCTGCCTCTCTGTTCTTCTCATATCAGACCGGGCCATGTCAGTCATCTTTCTCCTGCCTCTCTGTTCTTCCCACATCATACCGGGCCATGTCAGTCATCTTTCTCCTGCCTCTGTTCTTCCCACATCATACCGGGCCATGTCAGTCATCTTTCTCCTGCCTCTCTGTTCTTCCCACATCAGACCGGGCCATGTCAGTCATCTTTCTCCTGCCTCTGTTCTTCCCACATCAGACCGGGCCATGTCAGTCATTTCAAGTCTTTTCACATTTTCTTTATCATTTATTTTGTTCATGGCAGACGTGTGTAGACTAGAGGAGCTCCAGAACACCTCTGCTGATCTTCTCCTCCCCCTGTCATCCTTTGGCTTAGGAACAAAGGATGATCGATTCACCTTCTAGGCTAGAGTGTTTTAGTGAACAGTGGTGATGCAGGAAGACAGAGTGTTATAGGGAACAATGGTGATGCAGGAAGACAGAGTGTTTTAGTGAACAGTGGTGATGCAGGAAGACAGAGTGTTATAGGGAACAATGGTGATGCAGGAAGACAGAGTGTTATAGGGAACAATGGTGATGCAGGAAGACAGAGTGATATAGTGAACAGTGGTGATGCAGGAAGACAGAGTGTTTTAGTGAACAGTGGTGATGCAGGAAGACAGAGTGTTATAGGGAACAGTGGTGATGCAGGAAGACAGAGTGTTATAGGGAACAGTGGTGATGCAGGAAGACAGAGTGTTTTAGTGAACAGTGGTGATGCAGGAAGACAGAGTGTTTTAGGGAACATTGGGGATGCAGGAAGACAGAGTGTTTTAGGGAACAGTGGTGATGCAGGAAGACAGAGTGTTTTAGGGAACAGTGGTGATGCAGGAAGACAGAGTGTTATAGGGAACAATGGTGATGCAGGAAGACAGAGTGTTTTAGGGAACATTGGGGATGCAGGAAGACAGAGTGTTTTAGGGAACAGTGGTGATGCAGGAAGACAGAGTGTTTTAGTGAACAGTGGTGATGCAGGAAGACAGAGTGTTATAGGGAACAGTGGTGATGCAGGAAGGCAGAGTGTTTTTGGGAACATTGGGGATGCAGGAAGACAGAGTGTTATAGGGAACAATGGTGATGCAGGAGGACAGTGTTATAGGGAACAGTGGTGATGCAGGAAGACAGAGTGTTTTAGGGAACAGTGGTGATGCAGGAGTACAGTGTTATAGGGAACAGTGGTGATGCAGGAAGACAGAGTGTTTTAGGGAACAGTGGTGATGCAGGAAGACAGAGTGTTTTAGTGAACAGTGGTGATGCAGGAAGACAGAGTGTTATAGGGAACAGTGGTGATGTAGGAAGACAGAGTGTTATAGGGAACAGTGGTGATGCAGGAAGACAGAGTGTTATAGGGAACAGTGGTGATGCAGGAAGACAGAGTGATATAGTGAACAGTGGTGATGCAGGAAGACAGAGTGTTATAGGGAACAGTGGTGATGCAGGAAGACAGAGTGTTATAGGGAACAGTGGTGATGCAGGAAGACAGAGTGTTATAGGGAACAGTGGTGATGCAGGAAGACAGAGTGTTTTAGGGAACAGTGGTGATGCAGGAAGACAGAGTGTTATAGGGAACAGTGGTGATGCAGGAAGACAGAGTGTTTTAGGGAACAGTGGTGATGCAGGAAGACAGAGTGTTATAGGGAACAGTGGTGATGCAGGAAGACAGAGTGTTTTAGGGAACAGTGGTGATTCAGGAAGACAGAGTGTTTTAGGGAACAGTGGTGATGCAGGAAGACAGAGTGTTATAGGGAACAGTGGTGATGCAGGAAGACAGAGTGTTTTAGGGAACAGTGGTGATTCAGGAAGACAGAGTGTTTTAGGGAACAGTGGTGATGCAGGAAGACAGAGTGTTTTAGGGAACAGTGGTGATGTAGGAAGACAGAGTGTTTTAGGGAACAGTGGTGATGCAGGAAGACAGAGTGTTTTAGGGAACAGTGGTTATTCAGGAAGACAGAGTGTTATAGGGAACAATAGTGATGCAGGAAGACAGAGTGTTTTAGGGAACAGTGGTGATGCAGGAAGACAGAGTGTTATAGGGAACAGTGGTGATGCAGGAAGACAGAGTGTTTTAGGGAACAGTGGTGATGCAGGAAGACAGAGTGTTATAGGGAACAGTGGTGATGCAGGAAGACAGAGTGTTATAGGGAACAGTGGTTATTCAGGAAGACAGAGTGTTATAGGGAACAATAGTGATGCAGGAAGACAGAGTGTTTTAGGGAACAGTGGTGATGCAGGAAGACAGAGTGTTATAGAGAACAGTGGTGATGCAGGAAGACAGAGTGTTATAGGGAACAGTGGTTATTCAGGAAGACAGAGTGTTATAGGGAACAATAGTGATGCAGGAAGACAGAGTGTTTTAGGGAACAGTGGTGATGCAGGAAGACAGAGTGTTATAGGGAACAGTGGTGATGCAGGAAGACAGAGTGTTATAGGGAACAGTGGTTATTCAGGAAGACAGAGTGTTATAGGGAACAATAGTGATGCAGGAAGACAGAGTGTTTTAGGGAACAGTGGTGATGCAGGAAGACAGAGTGTTATAGGGAACAGTGGTGATGCAGGAAGACAGAGTGTTTTAGGGAACAGTGGTGATGCAGGAAGACAGAGTGTTATAGGGAACAGTGGTGATGCAGGAAGACAGAGTGTTTTAGGGAACAGTGGTGATTCAGGAAGACAGAGTGTTTTAGGGAACAGTGGTGATGCAGGAAGACAGAGTGTTTTAGGGAACAGTGGTGATGTAGGAAGACAGAGTGTTTTAGGGAACAGTGGTGATGCAGGAAGACAGAGTGTTTTAGGGAACAGTGGTTATTCAGGAAGACAGAGTGTTATAGGGAACAATAGTGATGCAGGAAGACAGAGTGTTTTAGGGAACAGTGGTGATGCAGGAAGACAGAGTGTTATAGGGAACAGTGGTGATGCAGGAAGACAGAGTGTTTTAGGGAACAGTGGTGATGCAGGAAGACAGAGTGTTATAGGGAACAGTGGTGATGCAGGAAGACAGAGTGTTATAGGGAACAGTGGTTATTCAGGAAGACAGAGTGTTATAGGGAACAATAGTGATGCAGGAAGACAGAGTGTTTTAGGGAACAGTGGTGATGCAGGAAGACAGAGTGTTATAGAGAACAGTGGTGATGCAGGAAGACAGAGTGTTATAGGGAACAGTGGTTATTCAGGAAGACAGAGTGTTATAGGGAACAATAGTGATGCAGGAAGACAGAGTGTTTTAGGGAACAGTGGTGATGCAGGAAGACAGAGTGTTATAGGGAACAGTGGTGATGCAGGAAGACAGAGTGTTATAGGGAACAGTGGTTATTCAGGAAGACAGAGTGTTATAGGGAACAATAGTGATGCAGGAAGACAGAGTGTTTTAGGGAACAGTGGTGATGCAGGAAGACAGAGTGTTATAGGGAACAGTGGTGATGCAGGAAGACAGAGTGTTTTAGGGAACAGTGGTGATTCAGGAAGACAGAGTGTTTTAGGGAACAGTGGTGATGCAGGAAGACAGAGTGTTTTAGGGAACAGTGGTGATGTAGGAAGACAGAGTGTTTTAGGGAACAGTGGTGATGCAGGAAGACAGAGTGTTTTAGGGAACAGTGGTTATTCAGGAAGACAGAGTGTTATAGGGAACAATAGTGATGCAGGAAGACAGAGTGTTTTAGGGAACAGTGGTGATGCAGGAAGACAGAGTGTTATAGGGAACAGTGGTGATGTAGGAAGACAGAGTGTTATAGGGAACAGTGGTTATGCAGGAAGACAGAGTGTTTTAGGGAACAGTGGTGATGCAGGAAGACAGAGTGTTATAGGGAACAGTGGTTATGCAGGAAGACAGAGTGTTTTAGGGAACAGTGGTGATGCAGGAAGACAGAGTGTTATAGGGAACAGTGGTTATGCAGGAAGACAGAGTGTTATAGGGAACAGTGGTGATGCAGGAAGACAGAGTGTTATAGGGAACAGTGGTGATGCAGGAAGACAGAGTGTTTTAGGGAACAGTGGTGATGCAGGAAGACAGAGTGTTATAGGGAACAGTGGTGATGCAGGAAGACAGAGTGTTATAGGGAACAGTGGTTATTCAGGAAGACAGAGTGTTATAGGGAACAATAGTGATGCAGGAAGACAGAGTGTTTTAGGGAACAGTGGTGATGCAGGAAGACAGAGTGTTATAGAGAACAGTGGTGATGCAGGAAGACAGAGTGTTATAGGGAACAGTGGTTATTCAGGAAGACAGAGTGTTATAGGGAACAATAGTGATGCAGGAAGACAGAGTGTTTTAGGGAACAGTGGTGATGCAGGAAGACAGAGTGTTATAGGGAACAGTGGTGATGCAGGAAGACAGAGTGTTATAGGGAACAGTGGTTATTCAGGAAGACAGAGTGTTATAGGGAACAATAGTGATGCAGGAAGACAGAGTGTTTTAGGGAACAGTGGTGATGCAGGAAGACAGAGTGTTATAGGGAACAGTGGTGATGCAGGAAGACAGAGTGTTATAGGGAACAGTGGTTATTCAGGAAGACAGAGTGTTATAGGGAACAATAGTGATGCAGGAAGACAGAGTGTTTTAGGGAACAGTGGTGATGCAGGAAGACAGAGTGTTATAGGGAACAGTGGTGATGTAGGAAGACAGAGTGTTATAGGGAACAGTGGTGATGCAGGAAGACAGAGTGTTTTAGGGAACAGTGGTGATGCAGGAAGACAGAGTGTTATAGGGAACAGTGGTGATGCAGGAAGACAGAGTGTTATAGGGAACATTGGGGATGTAGGAAGACAGAGTGTTATAGGGAACAGTGGTGATGCAGGAAGACAGAGTGTTATAGGGAACAGTGGTGATGCAGGAAGACAGAGTGTTATAGGGAACAGTGGTGATGTAGGAAGACAGAGTGTTATAGGGAACAGTGGTGATGTAGGAAGACAGAGTGTTATAGGGAACAGTGGTGATGCAGGAAGACAGAGTGTTATAGGGAACAGTGGTGATGCAGGAAGACAGAGTGTTTTAGGGAACAATGGTGATGCAGGAAGACAGAGTGTTTTAGGGAACAGTGGTGATGCAGGAAGACAGAGTGTTTTAGTGAACAGTGGTGATGCAGGAAGACAGAGTGTTTTAGGGAACAATGGTGATGCAGGAAGACAGAGTGTTTTAGGGAACAGTGGTTATCCAGGAAGACAGAGTGTTATAGGGAACATTGGGGATGCAGGAAGACAGAGTGTTATAGGGAACATTGGGGATGCAGGAAGACAGAGTGTTATAGGGAACAGTGGTGATGCAGGAAGACAGAGTGTTATAGGGAACAGTGGTGATGTAGGAAGACAGAGTGTTATAGGGAACAATGGTGATGCAGTAAGACAGAGTGTTATAGGGAACAGTGGTGATGCAGGAAGACAGAGTGTTATAGGGAACATTGGTGATGCAGGAAGACAGAGTGTTATAGGGAACAGTGGTGATGCAGGAAGACAGAGTGTTATAGGGAACATTGGTGATGCAGGAAGACAGAGTGTTATAGGGAACATTGGGGATGCAGGAAGACAGAGTGTTATAGGGAACAGTGGTGATGCAAGAACACAGAGTGTTATAGGGAACATTGGGGATGCAGGAAGACAGAGTGTTATAGGGAACAGTGGTTATGCAGGAACACAGAGTGTTATAGGGAACAGTGGTGATGCAGGAAGACAGAGTGTTATAGGGAACAGTGGTGATGTAGGAAGACAGAGTGTTATAGGGAACAGTGGTGATGTAGGAAGACAGAGTGTTATAGGGAACAGTGGTGATGCAGTAAGACAGAGTGTTATAGGGAACAGTGGTGATGCAGGAAGACAGAGTGTTATAGGGAACAGTGGTGATGCAGTAAGACAGAGTGTTATAGGGAACAGTGGTGATGTAGGAACACAGAGTGTTATAGGGAACAGTGGTGATGCAGGAAGACAGAGTGTTTTAGGGAACAGTGGTGATGCAGGAAGACAGAGTGTTATAGGGAACAGTGGTGATGTAGGAACACAGAGTGTTATAGGGAACAGTGGTGATGAAGGAAGACAGAGTGTTTTAGGGAACAGTGGTGATGCAGGAAGACAGAGTGTTATAGGGAACAGTGGTGATGTAGGAAGACAGAGTGTTTTAGGGAACAGAGGTGATGTAGGAAGACAGAGTGTTATAGGGAACAGTGGTGATGCAGGAAGACAGAGTGTTTTAGGGAACAGTGGTGATGCAGGAAGACAGAGTGTTATAGGGAACAGTGGTGATGCAGGAAGACAGAGTGTTATAGGGAACATTGGGGATGTAGGAAGACAGAGTGTTATAGGGAACAGTGGTGATGCAGGAAGACAGAGTGTTATAGGGAACAGTGGTGATGCAGGAAGACAGAGTGTTATAGGGAACAGTGGTGATGTAGGAAGACAGAGTGTTATAGGGAACAGTGGTGATGTAGGAAGACAGAGTGTTATAGGGAACAGTGGTGATGCAGGAAGACAGAGTGTTATAGGGAACAGTGGTGATGCAGGAAGACAGAGTGTTTTAGGGAACAATGGTGATGCAGGAAGACAGAGTGTTTTAGGGAACAGTGGTGATGCAGGAAGACAGAGTGTTTTAGTGAACAGTGGTGATGCAGGAAGACAGAGTGTTTTAGGGAACAATGGTGATGCAGGAAGACAGAGTGTTTTAGGGAACAGTGGTTATCCAGGAAGACAGAGTGTTATAGGGAACATTGGGGATGCAGGAAGACAGAGTGTTATAGGGAACATTGGGGATGCAGGAAGACAGAGTGTTATAGGGAACAGTGGTGATGCAGGAAGACAGAGTGTTATAGGGAACAGTGGTGATGTAGGAAGACAGAGTGTTATAGGGAACAATGGTGATGCAGTAAGACAGAGTGTTATAGGGAACAGTGGTGATGCAGGAAGACAGAGTGTTATAGGGAACATTGGTGATGCAGGAAGACAGAGTGTTATAGGGAACAGTGGTGATGCAGGAAGACAGAGTGTTATAGGGAACATTGGTGATGCAGGAAGACAGAGTGTTATAGGGAACATTGGGGATGCAGGAAGACAGAGTGTTATAGGGAACAGTGGTGATGCAAGAACACAGAGTGTTATAGGGAACATTGGGGATGCAGGAAGACAGAGTGTTATAGGGAACAGTGGTTATGCAGGAACACAGAGTGTTATAGGGAACAGTGGTGATGCAGGAAGACAGAGTGTTATAGGGAACAGTGGTGATGTAGGAAGACAGAGTGTTATAGGGAACAGTGGTGATGTAGGAAGACAGAGTGTTATAGGGAACAGTGGTGATGCAGTAAGACAGAGTGTTATAGGGAACAGTGGTGATGCAGGAAGACAGAGTGTTATAGGGAACAGTGGTGATGCAGTAAGACAGAGTGTTATAGGGAACAGTGGTGATGTAGGAACACAGAGTGTTATAGGGAACAGTGGTGATGCAGGAAGACAGAGTGTTTTAGGGAACAGTGGTGATGCAGGAAGACAGAGTGTTATAGGGAACAGTGGTGATGTAGGAACACAGAGTGTTATAGGGAACAGTGGTGATGAAGGAAGACAGAGTGTTTTAGGGAACAGTGGTGATGCAGGAAGACAGAGTGTTATAGGGAACAGTGGTGATGTAGGAAGACAGAGTGTTTTAGGGAACAGAGGTGATGTAGGAAGACAGAGTGTTATAGGGAACAGTGGTGATGCAGGAAGACAGAGTGTTATAGGGAACAGTGGTGATTCAGGAAGACAGAGTGTTTTAGGGAACAGTGGTGATGTAGGAACACAGAGTGTTATAGGGAACAGTGGTGATGCAGGAAGACAGAGTGTTTTAGGGAACAGTGGTGATGCAGGAAGACAGAGTGTTATAGGGAACAGTGGTGATGTAGGAAGACAGAGTGTTTTAGGGAACAGTGGTGATGTAGGAAGACAGAGTGTTATAGGGAACAGTGGTGATGCAGGAAGACAGAGTGTTATAGGGAACAGTGGTGATGCAGGAAGACAGAGTGTTATAGGGAACATTGGGGATGCAGGAAGACAGAGTGTTATAGGGAACAGTGGTGATGCAGGAAGACAGAGTGTTTTAGGGAACAGTGGTGATGCAGTAAGACAGAGTGTTATAGGGAACAGTGGTGATGTAGGAAGACAGAGTGATATAGGGAACAGAGGTGATGCAGGAAGACAGAGTGTTATAGGGAACATTGGGGATGCAGGAAGACAGAGTGTTATAGGGAACAGTGGTGATGCAGTAAGACAGAGTGTTATAGGGAACAGTGGTGATGTAGGAAGACAGAGTGTTTTAGGGAACATTGGTGATGCAGGAAGACAGAGTGTTATAGGGAACATTGGGGATGCAGGAAGACAGAGTGTTATAGGGAACAGTGGTGATGCAGGAAGACAGAGTGTTATAGGGAACAGTGGTGATGCAGGAAGACAGAGTGTTATAGGGAAAAGAGGTGATGCAGGAAGACAGAGTGATATAGGGAACAGAGGTGATGCAGGAAGACAGAGTGTTATAGGGAACATTGGGGATGCAGGAAGACAGAGTGTTATAGGGAACATTGGTGATGCAGGAAGACAGAGTGTTATAGGGAACATTGGTGATGCAGGAAGACAGAGTGTTATAGGGAACATTGGGGATGCAGGAAGACAGAGTGTTATAGGGAACAGTGGTGATGCAGGAAGACAGAGTGTTATAGGGAACAGTGGTGATGCAGGAAGACAGAGTGTTATAGGGAACAGAGGTGATGCAGGAAGAAAGAGTGTTATAGGGAACATTGGGGATGCAGGAAGACAGAGTGTTATAGGGAACAGTGGTGATGCAGGAAGACAGAGTGTTATAGGGAACAGTGGTGATGCAGGAAGACAGAGTGTTATAGGGAACAGTGGTGATGCAGGAAGACAGAGTGTTATAGGGAACAGTGGTGATGTAGGAAGACAGAGTGTTATAGGGAACAGTGGTGATGCAGGAAGACAGAGTGTTTTAGGGAACAGTGGTTATGCAGGAATACTGAGTGTTATAGGGAACAGTGGTGATGCAGGAAGACAGAGTGTTTTAGGGAACAGTGGTGATGCAGGAACACAGAGTGTTATAGGGAACAGTGGTGATGCAGGAAGACAGAGTGTTATAGGGAACAGTGGTGATGTAGGAAGACAGAGTGTTATAGGGAACAGTGGTGATGCAGGAAGACAGAGTGTTTTAGGGAACAGTGGTTATGCAGGAACACAGAGTGTTATAGGGAACAGTGGTGATGCAGGAAGACAGAGTGTTTTAGGGAACAGTGGTGATGCAGGAACACAGAGTGTTATAGGGAACAGTGGTGATGCAGGAAGACAGAGTGTTATAGGGAACAGTGGTGATGTAGGAAGACAGAGTGTTTTAGGGAACAGAGGTGATGTAGGAAGACAGAGTGTTATAGGGAACAGTGGTGATGCAGGAAGACAGAGTGTTATAGGGAACAGTGGTGATGCAGGAAGACAGAGTGTTATAGGGAACAGTGGTGATTCAGGAAGACAGAGTGTTTTAGGGAACAGTGGTGATGTAGGAACACAGAGTGTTATAGGGAACAGTGGTGATGCAGGAAGACAGAGTGTTTTAGGGAACAGTGGTGATGCAGGAAGACAGAGTGTTATAGGGAACAGTGGTGATGTAGGAAGACAGAGTGTTTTAGGGAACAGTGGTGATGTAGGAAGACAGAGTGTTATAGGGAACAGAGGTGATGTAGGAAGACAGAGTGTTATAGGGAACAGTGGTGATGCAGGAAGACAGAGTGTTATAGGGAACAGTGGTGATGCAGGAAGACAGAGTGTTATAGGGAACATTGGGGATGCAGGAAGACAGAGTGTTATAGGGAACAGTGGTGATGCAGGAAGACAGAGTGTTTTAGGGAACAGTGGTGATGCAGTAAGACAGAGTGTTATAGGGAACAGTGGTGATGCAGGAAGACAGAGTGTTTTAGGGAACAGTGGTGATGCAGTAAGACAGAGTGTTATGGGGAACAGTGGTGATGCAGGAAGACAGAGTGTTTTAGGGAACAGTGGTGATGCAGGAACACAGAGTGTTATAGGGAACAGTGGTGATGTAGGAAGACAGAGTGATATAGGGAACAGAGGTGATGCAGGAAGACAGAGTGTTATAGGGAACATTGGGGATGCAGGAAGACAGAGTGTTATAGGGAACAGTGGTGATGCAGTAAGACAGAGTGTTATAGGGAACAGTGGTGATGTAGGAAGAGAGAGTGTTATAGGGAACATTGGGGATGCAGGAAGACAGAGTGTTATAGGGAACATTGGTGATGCAGGAAGACAGAGTGTTATAGGGAACATTGGGGATGCAGGAAGACAGAGTGTTTTAGGGAACAGTGGTTATGCAGGAACACAGAGTGTTATAGGGAACAGTGGTGATGCAGGAAGACAGAGTGTTTTAGGGAACAGTGGTGATGCAGGAAGACAGAGTGTTTTAGGGAACAGTGGTTATGCAGGAACACAGAGTGTTATAGGGAACAGTGGTGATGCAGGAAGACAGAGTGTTTTAGGGAACAGTGGTGATGCAGGAAGACAGAGTGTTTTAGGGAACAGTGGTTATGCAGGAACACAGAGTGTTATAGGGAACAGTGGTGATGCAGGAAGACAGAGTGTTTTAGGGAACAGTGGTGATGCAGGAACACAGAGTGTTATAGGGAACAGTGGTGATGCAGGAAGACAGAGTGTTTTAGGGAACAGTGGTGATGCAGGAAGACAGAGTGTTTTAGGGAACAGTGGTGATGCAGTAAGACAGAGTGTTTTAGGGAACAGTGGTGATGCAGGAACACAGAGTGTTATAGGGAACAGTGGTGATGCAGGAAGACAGAGTGTTTTAGGGAACAATGGTGATGCAGGAAGACAGAGTGTTTTAGGGAACAGTGGTGATGCAGTAAGACAGAGTGTTATAGGGAACAGTGGTGATGCAGTAAGACAGAGTGTTATAGGGAACAATGGTGATGCAGGAAGACAGAGTGTTATAGGGAACAGTGGTGATGCAGGAAGACAGAGTGTTATAGGGAACAGTGGTGATGTAGGAAGACAGAGTGTTATAGGGAACAGTGGTGATGCAGGAAGACAGAGTGTTTTAGGGAACAGTGGTGATGCAGGAAGACAGAGTGTTATAGGGAACAGTGGTGATGCAGGAAGACAGAGTGTTATAGGGAACAGAGGTGATGCAGGAAGAAAGAGTGTTATAGGGAACATTGGGGATGCAGGAAGACAGAGTGTTATAGGGAACAGTGGTGATGCAGGAAGACAGAGTGTTATAGGGAACAGTGGTGATGCAGGAAGACAGAGTGTTATAGGGAACAGTGGTGATGCAGGAAGACAGAGTGTTATAGGGAACAGTGGTGATGTAGGAAGACAGAGTGTTATAGGGAACAGTGGTGATGCAGGAAGACAGAGTGTTTTAGGGAACAGTGGTTATGCAGGAATACTGAGTGTTATAGGGAACAGTGGTGATGCAGGAAGACAGAGTGTTTTAGGGAACAGTGGTGATGCAGGAACACAGAGTGTTATAGGGAACAGTGGTGATGCAGGAAGACAGAGTGTTATAGGGAACAGTGGTGATGTAGGAAGACAGAGTGTTATAGGGAACAGTGGTGATGCAGGAAGACAGAGTGTTTTAGGGAACAGTGGTTATGCAGGAACACAGAGTGTTATAGGGAACAGTGGTGATGCAGGAAGACAGAGTGTTTTAGGGAACAGTGGTGATGCAGGAACACAGAGTGTTATAGGGAACAGTGGTGATGCAGGAAGACAGAGTGTTATAGGGAACAGTGGTGATGTAGGAAGACAGAGTGTTTTAGGGAACAGAGGTGATGTAGGAAGACAGAGTGTTATAGGGAACAGTGGTGATGCAGGAAGACAGAGTGTTATAGGGAACAGTGGTGATGCAGGAAGACAGAGTGTTATAGGGAACAGTGGTGATTCAGGAAGACAGAGTGTTTTAGGGAACAGTGGTGATGTAGGAACACAGAGTGTTATAGGGAACAGTGGTGATGCAGGAAGACAGAGTGTTTTAGGGAACAGTGGTGATGCAGGAAGACAGAGTGTTATAGGGAACAGTGGTGATGTAGGAAGACAGAGTGTTTTAGGGAACAGTGGTGATGTAGGAAGACAGAGTGTTATAGGGAACAGAGGTGATGTAGGAAGACAGAGTGTTATAGGGAACAGTGGTGATGCAGGAAGACAGAGTGTTATAGGGAACAGTGGTGATGCAGGAAGACAGAGTGTTATAGGGAACATTGGGGATGCAGGAAGACAGAGTGTTATAGGGAACAGTGGTGATGCAGGAAGACAGAGTGTTTTAGGGAACAGTGGTGATGCAGTAAGACAGAGTGTTATAGGGAACAGTGGTGATGCAGGAAGACAGAGTGTTTTAGGGAACAGTGGTGATGCAGTAAGACAGAGTGTTATGGGGAACAGTGGTGATGCAGGAAGACAGAGTGTTTTAGGGAACAGTGGTGATGCAGTAAGACAGAGTGTTATAGGGAACAGTGGTGATGTAGGAAGACAGAGTGATATAGGGAACAGAGGTGATGCAGGAAGACAGAGTGTTATAGGGAACATTGGGGATGCAGGAAGACAGAGTGTTATAGGGAACAGTGGTGATGCAGTAAGACAGAGTGTTATAGGGAACAGTGGTGATGTAGGAAGAGAGAGTGTTATAGGGAACATTGGGGATGCAGGAAGACAGAGTGTTATAGGGAACATTGGTGATGCAGGAAGACAGAGTGTTATAGGGAACATTGGGGATGCAGGAAGACAGAGTGTTTTAGGGAACAGTGGTTATGCAGGAACACAGAGTGTTATAGGGAACAGTGGTGATGCAGGAAGACAGAGTGTTATAGGGAACAGTGGTGATGCAGGAAGACAGAGTGTTTTAGGGAACAGTGGTTATGCAGGAACACAGAGTGTTATAGGGAACAGTGGTGATGCAGGAAGACAGAGTGTTTTAGGGAACAGTGGTGATGCAGGAAGACAGAGTGTTTTAGGGAACAGTGGTTATGCAGGAACACAGAGTGTTATAGGGAACAGTGGTGATGCAGGAAGACAGAGTGTTTTAGGGAACAGTGGTGATGCAGGAACACAGAGTGTTATAGGGAACAGTGGTGATGCAGGAAGACAGAGTGTTTTAGGGAACAGTGGTGATGCAGGAAGACAGAGTGTTTTAGGGAACAGTGGTGATGCAGTAAGACAGAGTGTTTTAGGGAACAGTGGTGATGCAGGAACACAGAGTGTTATAGGGAACAGTGGTGATGCAGGAAGACAGAGTGTTTTAGGGAACAATGGTGATGCAGGAAGACAGAGTGTTTTAGGGAACAGTGGTGATGCAGTAAGACAGAGTGTTATAGGGAACAGTGGTGATGCAGTAAGACAGAGTGTTATAGGGAACAATGGTGATGCAGGAAGACAGAGTGTTATAGGGAACAGTGGTGATGCAGGAAGACAGAGTGTTATAGGGAACAGTGGTGATGTAGGAAGACAGAGTGTTATAGGGAACAGTGGTGATGCAGGAAGACAGAGTGTTTTAGGGAACAGTGGTGATGCAGGAAGACAGAGTGTTTTAGGGAACAGTGGTGATTCAGGAAGACAGAGTGTTTTAGGGAACAGTGGTTATTCAGGAAGACAGAGTGTTTTAGGGAACAATGGTGATGCAGTAAGACAGAGGGTTTAGTGAACAGTGGTGATGCAGGAAGACAGAGTGTTATAGGGAACATTGGGGATGCAGGAAGACAGAGTGTTATAGGGAACAATGGTGATGCAGGAAGACAGAGTGTTTTAGGGAACAGTGGTTATTCAGGAAGACAGAGTGTTTTAGGGAACAATGGTGATGCAGTAAGACAGAGGGTTTAGTGAACAGTGGTGATGCAGGAAGACAGAGTGTTATAGGGAACATTGGGGATGCAGGAAGACAGAGTGTTATAGGGAACAATGGTGATGCAGGAAGACAGAGTGTTTTAGGGAACAGTGGTTATTCAGGAAGACAGAGTGTTTTAGGGAACAATGGTGATGTAGGAAGACAGAGTGTTATAGGGAACATTGGGGATGCAGGAAGACAGAGTGTTATAGGGATCAATGGTGATGCAGGAAGAGAGAGTGTTATAGGGAACAATGGTGATGCAGGAAGACAGAGTGTTATAGGGAACAATGGTGATGCAGGAAGACAGAGTGTTTTAGGGAACAGTGGTGATGCAGGAAGACAGAGTGTTTTAGTGAACAGTGGTGATGCAGGAAGACAGAGTGTTATAGGGAACAGTGGTGATGCAGGAAGACAGAGTGTTTTAGGGAACAGTGGTGATGCAGGAAGACAGAGTGTTATAGGGAACATTGGGGATGCAGGAAGACAGAGTGTTATAGGGAACATTGGGGATGCAGGAAGACAGAGTGTTATAGGGAACAGTGGTGATGCAGGAAGACAGAGTGTTATAGGGAACAGTGGTGATGCAGGAAGACAGAGTGTTATAGGGAACAGTGGTGATGCAGGAAGACAGAGTGTTTTAGGGAACATTGGGGATGCAGGAAGACAGAGTGTTATAGGGAACAATGGGGATGCAGGAAGACAGAGTGTTATAGGGAACATTGGGGATGCAGGAAGACAGAGTGTTTTAGGGAACATTGGGGATGCAGGAAGACAGAGTGTTTTAGTGAACAGTGGTGATGCAGGAAGACAGAGTGTTTTAGGGAACATTGGGGATGCAGGAAGACAGAGTGTTTTAGGGAACATTGGAGATGCAGGAAGACAGAGTGTTTTAGTGAACAGTGGTGATGCAGGAAGACAGAGTGTTATAGGGAACATTGGGGATGCAGGAAGACAGAGTGTTATAGGGAACATTGGGGATGCAGGAAGACAGAGTGTTTTAGGGAACATTGGGGATGCAGGAAGACAGAGTGTTATAGGGAACATTGGGGATGCAGGAAGACAGAGTGTTTTAGGGAACATTGGGGATGCAGGAAGACAGAGTGTTATAGGGAACAGTGGTGATGCAGGAAGACAGAGTGTTTTAGGGAACATTGGGGATGCAGGAAGACAGAGTGTTATAGGGAACATTGGGGATGCAGGAAGACAGAGTGTTTTAGGGAACATTGGGGATGCAGGAAGACAGAGTGTACACACTTAGAAAAAAGGGTTCCAAAAGGGTTCTTTGGCTGTCCCCATAGGAGCACCCTTTTTGTTTCCAGGTAGAACCCTTTTGGTTCCAGATAGAACCCTTTTGAGTTTCATGTAGAACCCTCTGTGGAAAGGGTTATACATGGAACCCAAACAAGTTCTACCTGCAACCAAAAGAGCTCTTCAAAGGGTTCTCCTATGGGGACAGCTGAAGAACACTTTTTGTTTCTAGATAGCACCTTTTTTTCTAAGAGCGTCATCCCAAACCACCATCACCAGCATCACCAGCATCACCAGCATCACCAGCATCACCAGCATCACCAGCATCACCAGCATCACCTGCACTACTGATCCCCTTCAGATGATGAATGGAATAGAACGTTCACACAGTATTGCTTTAAAGCGTCTCCTCTCATCCTGATCAGTTATAGGGTAGACTAGATTAACATTGCTTCAAACCATTCCCCCTCCAGAGATCTCATCCAGTTGTGTTTTAATGTTCTCTAATAAACCTCTTAGTTTAACATTGTGACAGGGGGAGAGTTATGTGAACATTGGCTCATTCTGACTATGTTTCTCTCTCTGTCTGTGTCACACATACGCACACACACACACACACAAGCACACGCACACACACACACACAGTATATCATACACCCCCACCCTCTTCTCTCTCTCACCAATACGTCTAGAATTATGTGTATGAATCCAAAAGGTCATGACCTTTCAGAACCATAAAGACGTTCCCTGCTGCTGCTGCGGCTTATAGCCCTCCTGCTAGTCATTCTGACAACACCATGCTCCAGGGTGAAGTGTCCCTGAGGTACAGATCTAGGATCAGCTTCCCCTTTCCCAATCCTAACTTTAACCATTACTGCGGAAAATGCTAAACTGACTCAAGTTCAGCGTCTAAGGGCAGCACCCATAGGCCGGTCAGTTTCCTGTGAGCAAAGACATGGGTGTGTCCTAATAATATCTCATTCAAGTGGTTTGGTTTTGTCAAGGGATTTGTAAATAAAGGCACATGTTGAGCGCACAGATATAATTAGACAGACAGACACAAGGGTTGAAGCTGATAGTTCCACAACAAGGGTTCCCACTTACTCAGTTTGACACATGGCTGGGATCAGGAGTGTGAAGACAGTCTGGCGTGGAGTGATGTTGTGTCAGATACAATACAACATATCTTGTTTCAGCTCCCCTTGAACTATTTGTGGCATCTCATTCGGAGAACTGTTTCTGGGACTGCCATTGTCGCTGTCTCTGGTGGTTACTCAAAGAAACTTTGTTGAGATGCACTTTGTGACAGCTTGTAACTGACAGTGAGATATCTTCATGAAAATCTCTTGGACGTCCTCCAAGAACATTTATGTAACATAAAACCAAGACTATGTGCCTCTGCATATTGATAAGCTACCATAACACTGTATCAAATCAGATTATAAAGTTGGATTTTTCTGCTGGAGGTAGGAGATTTATTTAGACACAGATCTATGATCAGATTATTCTTCCTAAATCCTAAACTTTATTACATTTTAGTGGGGAAAATTCATAATTGAGCTCAGATCAGTGTCTAGGGGTATGTCCCAATTACCCATCCTTCCTCCGGAAGTGTGCACTTGTTAGTTTCTTTTCACTGATTTTAAAAGAGATGGCAGGTATAAGATATATGGTGGAAACGAGACCATGCCTCCACCAATCCAATGCTTTTAGATGTGTGGGAATTAGTGAACAAGTGCACACTTCAACAGAAAGAACATAAACTCAGCAAAAAAATAAACGTCCTCTCACTGTCAACTGCGTTTATTTTCAACAAACTTAACATGTGTAAATATTTGTATGAACATAACAAGATTCAACAACTGAGACATAAATTGAACAAGTTCCTGTAGTGCAATGCGTACTGGCGGCAGAGAAGTCAGGCGCAGGAGAGCGAAAACTGATTTACAACGGTGTCGTTTAATATCCATAAACCACCGTCAACAGAACAATACAACAAATGGGTCAAACAAAACCCGGTAAATACGAGCATACCGTGCTTAAGCACTACAAGAAACAATTACCGACAAGGACATGAGGGGGAACAGAGGGTTAAATACACAACATGTAATTGATGGAACTGGAACCAGGTGTGATGGAAGACAAGACAAAACCAACGGAAAATGAAAAGTGGATCAGCGATGGCTAGAAGGTCGGTGACTTCGACCGCCGAACGCCGCCCGAACAAGGAGAGGGACCAACTTCGGCGGAAGTCGTGACAGTTCCACAGCCATGTGACTAACAGAAATGGAATAATGTGTCCCTGAACAAAGGGGGGGTCAAAATCAAAAGTAACAGTCAGTATCTGGTGTGGCCACCTGCTGCATTAAGTCCTGCAGTGCATCTCTTACTCATGGACTGCACCAGATTTGCCAGTTCTTGCTGTGAGATGTTACCCCACTCTTCCACCAAGCCACCTGCAGGTTCCCGGACATTTCTGGCCCTAGCCCTCACCCTCTGATCCAACAGGTCCCAGACGTGCTCAATGGGATTGAGATCCCATTGAGAACTGACATTCCTGTCTTGGAGGAAATCACGCACAGAACGAGCAGTATGGCTGGTGGCATTGTCATGCTGGAGGGTCATGTCAGGATGAGCCTGCAGGAAGGGTACCACATGAGGGAGGAGGATGCCTTCCCTGTAACGCACAGGGTTGAGATTGCCTGCAATGACAACAAGCTCAGTCCGATGATGCTGTGACACACCGCCCAAGACCATGACGGACCCTCCACCTCCAAATCGATCCCGCTCCAGAGTACAGGCCTCGTAACGCTCATTCCTTCGACGATAAACGAGAATCCGACCATCACCCCTGGTGAGACAAAACCGCGACTTGTCAGTGAAGAGCACTTTTTGCCAGTCTTGTCTGGTCCAGCGACGGTGGGTTTGTTCCCATAGGCGACATTGTTGCCGGTGATGTCTGGTGAGGACCTGCCTTATAACAGGCCTACAGGCCCTCAGTCCAGCCTCTCTCGGCCTATTGCGGACAGTCTGAGAACTGATGGAGGGATTGTGCGTTCCTGGTGTAACTCGGCAGTTGTTGCCATCCTGTATCTGTCCCGCAGGTGTGATGTTCGGATGTACCGATCCTGTGCAGGTGTTGTTACACATGGTCAGCCACTGCGAGGACGATCAGCTGTCCATCCTGTCTTCCTGTAGCTCTGTCTTTGGCGTCTCACAGTACGGACATTGCAATTTATTGCCCTGGCCATATCTGTAGTCCTCACGCCTCCTTGCAGCATGCCTAAGGCACGTTCACGCAGATGAGCAGGGACCCTGGACATCTTTCTTTTGGTGTTTTTCAGAGTCAGTAGAAAGGCCTCTTTAGTGTCCTAAGTTTTCATAACTGTGACCTTAATTGCCTACAGTCTGTAAGCTGTTAGTGTCTTAACGACCGTTCCACAGGTGCATGTTCATTAATTGTTTATGGTTCATTGAACAAGCATGGGAAACAGTGTTTAAACCCTTTACAATGAAGATCTGTGAAGTTATTTGGATTTTTACCAATTATCTTTGAAAGACAGGGTCCTGAAAAAAGGATGTTTCTTTCTTTGATGAGTTTATTATCGAGACGCACCCTTGGACATCATCCTTCAATATTTCTCCCCTTTTAGTTGACCTTTAGTGTCAAGTGAGTCATGCAAGCCTCTCTCTCACTTCCTGTTATTGCCATGGTTACCACCTCATATTGAGTCCCAGCACATTCTCTCTGGGAGGCCTCTGATGCAGCCCTACTAAATTATTCACAACTATCCATATACAGTGCCTTCAGAAAGTATTCATACCCCTTGACTTATTCCACATTTTGTTGTGTTACAGCATGAATTCTAAATGTATTAAATCTATTTTTTTCTCACCCATCTACACACAATACCACATAATGACAAGTGAAAACATGCTTTTACAAATGTATGGAGAAGGAAATAAAGAAAAATCAAATTTACATAAGTATTTACTCCACTGAGTCAATACATGTTAGAATCAACTTTGGCAACTATTACAGCTGTGAGCCACCAATGTGTCAGAGGAAAAACCGTACAACTAGCGACCGAAGTCAGCATGCATGCGCCCGGACCACCACAAGGAGTCGCTAGAGCGCGATGGGACAAGGACATCCCGGCTGGCCAAACCCTCCCTTAACCCTGACGACGCTGGGCCAATTGTGCGCCGCCTCATTGGTCTCCCGGTCGCGGCCGGCTGCGACACAGCCTGGGATTGAACCTGGGTCTGTAGTGACACCTATAGCACTGCGATGCAGTGCCTTAGACCGCTGCGCCACTCGGGAGGAAGGCCCAACGCTCTTAACCACTAGGCTATCTGCTGCCCTACACTGTTGTTGATCCATCCTCACTTTTCTATCACAGCCATTAAACTCTGTAACTGTTTTAAAGTCATCATTTGGCTCATGGTGAAATCCCTGAGCGGTTTTTTTTCCTCTCCGGCAACTGAGTTAGGAATTATGCCTGTATCTTTGTAGTGGCTAGGTGTATTGATACACCATCCAAAGTGTATTTAATAACTTCACCATGCTCAAATTGATATTCAATGTCCTTTTTTGTTTTTACTGAATTACCAATATGTGCTCTTCTTTGCGAGGCATTAGAAAACCTCCCTGGTCTTTGTGGATGAATCTGCGTTTGAAATTCACTGCTCGACTGAGGAACTTTGCAGATAATTGAATGTGAGCCACCAATGAGATGAGGTAGACATGTTAACCATTATTATTATTGCACACAGAATCAGTCCATGCAACTTATTATGTGACTTGTTAAGCAAATCTTTACTTCTGAACTTATTTAGGCCACAACAAAGGGGTTGAGTACTTTATTGACTCAATACATTTTTTGTAAACATTTCTAAAAACATAATTCCACTTTGACGTTATGGGATATTGTGTGTAGGCCAGTAACACAAAATCTAAATGTAATCCATTTTTAATTCAGGCAGTTACACAACAAAATGTATTTGACATTTTAAAATGCTTCAGAAGCTTGTAATTTCCACTTTGAAATTTCAGACTTAATTTTTGCCTAGTGAAAAATGTATCAACCCCTACAGAAATGTACATTAATTATATAATAACTCACATTTCCTTTTGATTTCCTGCTGTAGCAAACTGGCTCAAATTAAGATCCTTCACATGTACTCTTCCTGAGGTCTACACTCTTCCTGGGGTCTTCCGTGGGTCTTCCTCTGGTCCATCTTCTAATACCTTCATGAACCTTGTAGGAAGTCTATCTCTCTTCAGTTGTTTAAAGCTGGACGTAAAAATTATTTTCCCATACAATAATACCTCCCCCACGCACACAATTACCTACTGTACTGCATGCACCAAGTATTCTGACATGAGATTATCAGGCTGTTATTCCCAGCAAAAGGAAAGGAGGGATTTGTGTGTGTGTGTGTATTAATCCCCCACCCCCCCCGTCCTCCATTTCTTCTGTTCACGTTAATCGATGTTGTGCTCATGCTGTGTGACTTTATCGGGTCAGTGTTCACCTCTAATTGAAATAAATGCATCCAATTTATCTACGTTCTCTGTCCACTGATTTACGAGGCCCACAGACCAGAGAGAAGGAATGTGGGAAAGTGTGAGTGTGTTTCAAGTTTTATGAGTCGTATGTACAGGATACACATGGTATACATCGTTCAGCTACAGGCTTACTTACAGGTTCCTTCTCCACAATGCAACAACAATAAGAAATAATAAAAAGATAAGAATACTAACAGAAAGTAAATGGCTCAGTAGAATAGAATTAACATTATACATCAGTATAATACAGGAAGGCACAATTTATAGTCCAATATTTGCAAGTGTATTTTGGGAAGGGGGCATGTATAAACAGGAATATATTAAGAGTCTGGGAGCAGCAGTTCTGATGTGTGTAGCATGAATGTGTGTGTGTGTGTGTGTGTGTGTGTGTGTGTGTGTGTGTGTGTGTGTGTGTGTGTGTGTGTGTGTGTGTGTGTGTGTGTGTGTGTGTGTGTGTGTGTGTGTGTGTGTGTGTGTGTGTGTGTGTGTGTGTGTGTGTGTGTGTCTGCACACTAATGTGTGTTTGTGGAACATTTTTCCGTGCATGTGTTTGAGGATGAATGAACAGACCAGAGATTGGACGGTTGTTAAAACCCAGATTGAAAATGCCTTCACAAGCCTTATAGCCGTTCCATCATCATTAGGGCTCTATGGACCCTGGTCAAAGGTAGTGCTCTATATTGGGAATTAGGGGACCATTTGGTACTCAGCCATTAGCTCTCCTCCATACTGTCATTGCCCTCCGTACTGCCATTAGCTCTCCTTAGTACTGTCATTATCTGTCTTTTTTATTTAACTAGGCAAGTCAGTTAAGAACATATTCTTATTTACAGTTGAAGTCTGAAGTTTACATACACCTTAGCCAAATACATTTAAACTCAGTTTTTCACAATTCCTGACATTTAATCCTAGTAAAAATTCCCTGTCTTAGGTCAGTTAGGATCACCACTTTATTTTAAGAATATGAAATGTCAGAATAATAGTAGAGAGAATGATTTATTTCAGCTTTTATTTCTTTCATCACATTCCCAGTGGGTCAGAAGTTTACATACACTCAATTAGTATTTGGTAGCATTGCTTTTAAATTGTTTAATTTGGGTCAAACGTTTTGGGTAGCCTTCCACAAGCTTCCCATGATAAGTTGGGTGAATTTTGGCCCATTCCTCCTGACAGAGCTGGTGTAACTGAGTCAGGTTTGTAGGCCTCCTTGCTCGCACACGCTTTTTCAGTTCTGCCTACAAACTTTCTATGGGATTGAGGTCAGGGCTTTGTGATGGCCACTCCAATACCTTGACTTTGTTGTCCTTAAGCCATTTTGCCACAACTTCGGAAGTATGCTTGGGTCATTGTCCATTTGGAAAATCCATTTGCGACCAAGCTTTAACTTCCTGACTGATGTCTTGAGATGTTGCTTCAATATATCCACATAAGTTTCCTCCCTCATGATGCCATCTATTTTGTGAAGCGCATTAGTCCCTCCTGCAGCAAAGCACCCCCACAACATGATGCTGCCACCCCTATGCTTCAAGATTGGGATGGTGTTCTTCAGCTTGCAAGCCTCCCCCTTTTTCCTCAAACATAACGATGGTCATTCCCTCCAAAAAGTATACATTTCTCCAAAAAGTATGATCTTTGTCCCCATGTGCAGTTGCAAACCGTAGTCTGGCTTTTTTATGCCAGTTTTGGAGCAGTGGCATCTTCCTTGCTGAGTGGCCTTTCAGGTTATGTCGATATAGGACTTGTTTTACTGTGGATATAGATACTTTTGTACCTGTTTCCTCCAGCATCGTCACAAGGTCCTTTGCTGTTGTTCTGGGATTGATTTGCACTTTTCACACCAAAGTACGTTCATCTCTAGGAGACAGGACGCGTTTCATTCCTGAGCGGTATGATGGCTGCGTGGTCCCATGGTGTTTATACTTGCCTACTATTGTTTGTACAGATGAACGTGGTCCCTTCAGGCGTTTGGAAATTGCTCCCAAGGATGAACCAGACTTGTGGAGGTCTACGATTATTTTTCTGATGTCTTGGCTGATTTCTTTTGATTTTCCCATGATGTCAAACAAAGAGGCACTGAGTTTGAAGGTAGGCCTTGAAATACATCCACAGGTACACCTCCAATCAACTCAAATGATGTCAATTAGCCTATCAGAAGCTTCTAAAGCCATGACATAATCTTTGGGAATTTTTCAAGCTGTTTAAAGGCACAGTCAACTTAGTGTATGTAAACTTCTGACCCACCGGAATTGTGATACAGTGAATTATAAGTGAAATAATAATAAGTGAAATCCGTCTGTTAGCAATTGTTGGAAAAATTACTTGTGTCATGCAAAAAGTAGATGTCCTAACCGGCTTGCCAAAACTATAGTCTGTTAACAAGAAATTTGTGGAATTTTTGAAAAATGAGTTTTAATGACTCCAACCTAAGTGTATGTAAACTTCCGACTTCAACTGTACAATGATGGCCTTCCCCAGCCAAACCCGGACGACACTGGGCCAATTGGGCACCGCCCTATGGGACTTCCAATCATGGCCAGATGTGATACAACCTGGATTCAAACCAGGGACTGTAGCAACGCCGCTTGCACTGAGATGATGCAGTGCCTTGGACCGCTGCGCCACTCGTGAGCCCATTAGCTCTCCTTCGTACTGCCATTAGCTCTCCTTCGTACTGCCATTTCCCTCCGTACTACCATTAGCTCTCCTTCATACTGCCATTTCCCTCCGTACTACCATTAGCTCTCCTTCGTACTGCCATTAGCTCTCCTTCGTACTGCCATTGCTCTCCGTAC
This sequence comes from Salvelinus alpinus, assembly GCF_045679555.1. Classification (NCBI taxonomy): domain Eukaryota; kingdom Metazoa; phylum Chordata; class Actinopteri; order Salmoniformes; family Salmonidae; genus Salvelinus; species Salvelinus alpinus. The sequence continues at coordinate 29,389,582 of NC_092118.1, forward strand.
TGCCATTAACTCTCCTTCGTACTGCCATTGTCCTCCGTACTGCCATTAGCTCTCCTTCGTACTGCCATTGCGCTCCGTACTGCCATTAGCTCTCCTTCGTACTGCCATTGCTCTCCGTACTGCCATTAGCTCTCCTTCGTACTGACATTGCTCTCCGTACTGCCATTAGCTCTCCTTCGTACTGACATTGCTCTCTGTACTGCCATTAACTATCCTCCATACTGCCATTGCTCTCTGTACTGCCATTAACTCTCCTCCATACTGCCATTGCCCTCCATACTGCCATTAGCTCTCCTTCGTACTGCCATTGCCCTTCGTTGCCACTGCTTCCCTGTCACCTTCACATCGATTCCACATTGGTCCAACACACTGTACGCTTCCCTTCATCACCCCTGTCAGTACGGCTGTGTTTCAATTCTCTGAAAAAGCTATATGAATGACTCATGATATGAGGATGTAGCCTGAACAAGCTATATGACTCATGATATTAAGAAGAATAAAACAGATTTCTATTTCAAGGTCAACTCGACCAGAGAAAATCATCAGGCAGGACACGAAGAAAGATATGAGACAAGATGTGAGACAAGCCCCTGATTATTGAGCTGGTGGCAGGTTATATTGAAGCCGACTGTGGTTCTGTGCCCCCATTTAAACAGAAACCCGACCAACCTTAGCCTTATCTGTGCTGAGGGCGGTCAGGCCTAAACTGTAAGAAAACTACACTGTGACATTTATATTCAACCATATCTCTCCCCATCACTGCCATTCTCCTCTTCTGTCACTCTAGACATACAGTAGAGAACGTGTTCGCTATATCTACCTCGTTAGAAAGATTAAATAATAATATTTCTTTATTTGAACTATTGTTGCTTTATCTAGTGAGGGAGGCATTGAAAACACTTGTTTCCGATAATGACCTGGGTTTCCCTAAACCTGTGTAGCTAACATGGACGTTTTCTTGATGACCCATGCCAAAACCACGGAACTCGTAGAACAGCAAAGTGCTTTGTTTCACAAATGCCTTTCCTTCATGCACAAAGTATAGATTTTTTAATTGTTTCTCTTTGGCGGCTGTGCAGCTGGGATGTTCGTGGAGAGAAGTAACGCTCCATGTAAGCTCCGAGGCTTTCCTAAAACTCTGCACATGTCAGTCAAGAGGTGAACAGTTCAACAAATGAGGGACAATACACTATGGCACAGTATTTCTTGTGTTCGTGGAATTGCACCAAACGTTCCTTGAGTCATGTGAGGATTGGAATCTGTTTTCAGCCAAAGCGTAACTCCGTCTCTCTCTCCCCATGTCTGTGTTTCTGGTATTGGACGTGTGACTGATAGCGCTGTCAGCCGGCCCTGCAATTGGCTCTCCTCCCGTCGTCGACTTTATAGACTACCCTGTCTGGGAGAATGTATTCAGCCATGCATTAAATAGAGCAAGCCGAAAACAGCTGCTGACAACAGCAGAACAAAACAAATAGAACTGGGAATGTTGTTGCTTTCATATTTTCTGGTCACAATATGTTCGGAGTAGGATGGAATTAGATTTTCAATTCTTGAATTGGAGCGTTTGGGACGTTCGATTTTTGTCTGGCTTTATGAGAAAAAAGAGCTCTTGTTAATTTTGAGCTCAAATCAATACAAATGTTAGCCTCTTGGCTAGCATGAGAAGAGTCTTGTTTAAGGTCCGACTGCTGTTCCCGTAGAACCCTTCTCCAAGCAGTGAACGCCGTCTTTTACGTGAACGCCTATTTCTAGAGAGCTGGCGTATGTTGCCTGTATGCGGGGTAGAGCTGGTGTATGCTGCTTGCATGCAGGGTAGAGCTTGTGTATGCTGCCTGTATGCAGAGTAGAGCTGCTGTATGCTGGGTTGAGTTGGTGTATGCTGGGTAGAGCTGGTGTATGTTGCCTGTATGCAGGGTACAGCTGGTGTATGCTGCCTGTATGCAGGGTAGAGCTGGTGTATGCTGGGTAGAGCTGATGTGTGCTGCCTTTATGCTGGTGTGTGCTGAACAGGGCTCCGGGCAGCCGAGCGGAAATGGAGGAAAACTCGCCTCCCTGCGGACCTGGCATCCTTTCACTCCCTCCTCTCTACATTCTCCTCTTCTGTCTCTGCTGCTAAAGCCAATTTCTACCACTCTAAATTCCAAGCATCTGCCTCTAACCCTAGGAAGCTCTTTGCCACCTTCTCCTCCCTCCTGAATCCTCCTCCCCCTCCTCCCCCCTCCTCCCTCTCTGCTGATGACTTCGTCAACCATTTTGAAAAGAAGGTCGACGACATCCGATCCTCGTTTGCTAAGTCAAACGACACCGCTGGTTCTGCTCACACTGCCCTACCCTGTGCTTTGACCTCTTTCTCCCCTCTCTCTCCAGATGAAATCTTGCGTCTTGTGACGGCCGGCCGCCCAACAACCTGCCCGCTTGACCCTATCCCCTCCTCTCTTCTCCAGACCATTTCCGGAGACCTTCTCCCTTACCTCACCTCGCTCATCAACTCATCCTTGACCGCTGGCTACGTCCCTTCCGTCTTCAAGAGAGCGAGAGTTGCACCCCTTCTGAAAAAACCTACACTCGATCCCTCCGATGTCAACAACTACAGACCAGTATCCCTTCTTTCTTTTCTCTCCAAAACTCTTGAACGTGCCGTCCTTGGCCAGCTCTCCTGCTATCTCTCTCAGAATGACCTTCTTGATCCAAATCAGTCAGGTTTCAAGACTAGTCATTCAACTGAGACTGCTCTTCTCTGTGTCACGGAGGCGCTCCTCACTGCTAAAGCTAACTCTCTCTCCTCTGCTCTCATCCTTCTAGACCTATCGGCTGCCTTTGATACTGTGAACCATCAGATCCTCCTCTCCACCCTCTCCGAGCTGGGCATCTCCGGCGCGGCCCACGCTTGGATTGCGTCCTACCTGACAGGTCGCTCCTACCAGGTGGCGTGGCGAGAATCTGTCTCCGCACCACGTGCTCTCACCACTGGTGTCCCCCAGGGCTCTGTTCTAGGCCCTCTCCTATTCTCGCTATACACCAAGTCACTTGGCTCTGTCATATCCTCACATGGTCTCTCCTATCATTGCTATGCAGACGACACACAATTAATCTTCTCCTTTCCCCCCTCTGATAACCAGGTGGTGAATCGCATCTCTGCATGTCTGGCAGACATATCAGTGTGGATGACGGATCACCACCTCAAGCTGAACCTCGGCAAGACGGAGCTGCTCTTCCTCCCGGGGAAGGACTGCCCGTTCCATGATCTCGCCATCACGGTTGACAACTCCATTGTGTCCTCCTCCCAGAGTGCTAAGAACCTTGGCGTGATCCTGGACAACACCCTGTCGTTCTCAACTAACATCAAGGCGGTGACCCGTTCCTGTAGGTTCATGCTCTACAACATTCGCAGAGTACGACCCTGCCTCACGCAGGAAGCGGCGCAGGTCCTAATCCAGGCACTTGTCATCTCCCGTCTGGATTACTGCAACTCGCTGTTGGCTGGGCTCCCTGCCTGTGCCATTAAACCCCTACAACTCATCCAGAACGCCGCAGCCCGTCTGGTGTTCAACTTTCCTAAGTTCTCTCACGTCACCCCGCTCCTCCGCTCTCTCCACTGGCTTCCAGTTGAAGCTCGCATCCGCTACAAGACCATGGTGCTTGCCTACGGAGCTGTGAGGGGAACGGCACCTCCGTACCTTCAGGCTCTGATCGCCAGGTCAGCGGAGTCAATCACCACCTTCCGGAGACACCTGAAACCCCACCTCTTTAAGGAATACCTAGGATAGGATAAAGTAATCCTTCTAACCCCCCCCCCCCCTTAAAAGAGTTAGATGCACTATTGTAAAGTGGTTGTTCCACTGGATATCATAAGGTGAATGCACCAATTTGTAAGTCGCTCTGGATAAGAGCGTCTGCTAAATGACTTAAATGTAATGTAATGTAATGCTGCCTGTATGCAGGGTAGAGCTGGTGTATGCTGGGTAGAGCTGGCATATGGTGCCTATATGTCAGGTAGAGCTGGTGTATGCTAGGTAGAGCTGGCATATGCTGCCTGTATGCAGGGTAGAGCTGGTGTATGCAGGGTAAAGCTGGTGTATGCTGCCTCTGTCTGGTCTTAACTTTCTGATAGATGTTCCACTCTCGGAAACCTCCAAACGCCGCGTCACATTAGGATAGTCTCTGAAGGACACAGTTACGCTGCGTTACATTAGGATAGTTTCAGTAGGACACAGTAACGGCGTGTCACATTAGGATAGTCTCAGTAGGACACAGTAACGCTGCGTTACATTAGGATAGTCTCAGTAGGACACAGTAACGCTGCGTTACATTAGGATAGTCTCAGTAGGACACAGTAACACAGCTTTACATTAGGATAGTCTCAGTAGGACACAGTAACACAGCTTTACATTAGGATAGTCTCAGTAGGACACAGTAACGCTGCGTTACATTAGGATAGTCTCAGTAGTACACAGTAACACAGCGTTACATTAGGATAGTCTCAGTAGGACACAGTAACACAGCTTTACATTAGGATAGTCTCAGTAGGACACAGTAACGCTGCGTTACATTAGGATAGTCTCAGTAGGACACAGTAACGCTGCGTTACATTAGGACAGTCTCAGTAGGACACAGTAACGCCGCGTCACATTAGGATAGTCTCAGTAGGACACAGTAACGCTGCATTACATTAGGATAGTCTCAGTAGGACACAGTAACGCTGCGTTACATTAGGATAGTCTCAGTAGGACACAGTAACGCTGCGTTACATTAGGATAGTCTCAGTAGGACACAGTAACGCTGCGTTACATTAGGATAGTCTCAGTAGGACACAGTAACGCTGCGTTACATTAGGATAGTCTCAGTAGGACACAGTAACGCTGCGTTACATTAGGATAGTCTCAGTAGGACACAGTAATGCTGCGTTACATTAGGATAGTCTCAGTAGGACACAGTAACGCTGCGTTACATTAGGATAGTCTCAGTAGGACACAGTAATGCCGCGTTACATTAGGATAGTCTCAGTAGGACACAGTAACGCTGCGTTACATTAGGATAGTCTCAGTAGGACACAGTAACACAGCTTTACATTAGGATAGTCGCAGTAGGACACAGTAACACAGCGTTACATTAGGATAGTCTCAGTAGGACACAGTAACACAGCGTTACATTAGGATAGTCTCAGTAGGACACAGTAACACAGCTTTACATTAGGATAGTCTCATTAGGACACAGTTACGCTGCGTTACATTAGGATAGTCTCAGTAGGACACAGTAACACAGCGTTACATTAGGATAGTCTCAGTAGGACACAGTGACACAGCTTTACATTAGGATAGTCTCAGTAGGACACAGTAACGCTGCGTTACATTAGGATAGTCTCAGTAGGACACAGTAACGGCGTGTCACATTAGGATAGTCTCAGTAGGACACAGTAACGCTGCGTTACATTAGGATAGTCTCAGTAGGACACAGTAACGCTGCGTTACATTAGGATAGTCTCAGTAGGACACAGTAACGCTGCGTTACATTAGGATAGTCTCAGTAGGACACAGTAATGCCGCGTTACATTAGGATAGTCTCAGTAGGACACAGTAACGCCGCGTTACATTAGGATAGTCTCAGTAGAACACAGTAACGCTGCGTTACATTAGGATAGTCTCAGTAGAACACAATAACGCTGTGTTACATTAGGATAGTCTCAGTAGGACACAGTAATGCTGCGTTACATTAGGATAGTCTCAGTAGGACACAGTAACGCCGCGTTACATTAGGATAGTCTCAGTAGAACACAATAACGCTGTGTAACATTAGGATAGTCTCAGTAGGACACAGTAATGCTGCGTTACATTAGGATAGTCTCAGTAGGACACAGTAACGCTGCGTTACATTAGGATAGTCTCAGTAGGACACAGTAACGCCGCGTTACATTAGGATAGTCTCAGTAGAACACAATAACGCTGTGTTACATTAGGATAGTCTCAGTAGGACACAGTAATGCTGCGTTACATTAGGATAGTCTCAGTAGGACACAGTAACGCCACGTTAAATTAGGATAGTCTCAGTAGGACACAGTAACGCCGCGTTACATTAGGATAGTCTCAGTAGGACACAGTAACGCCGTGTTACATTAGGATAGTCTCAGTAGGACACAGTAACGCTGCGTTACATTAGGATAGTCTCAGTAGGACACAGTAACGCTGCGTTACATTAGGATAGTCTCAGTAGGACACAGTAACGCCGTGTTACATTAGGATAGTCTCAGTAGGACACAGTAACGCTGCGTTACATTAGGATAGTCTCAGTAGGACACAGTAACGCCGCGTTACATTAGGATAGTCTCAGTAGGACACAGTAATGCTGCGTGACATTAGGATAGTCTCAGTAGGACACAGTAACGCTGCGTTACATTAGGATAGTCTCAGTAGGACACAGTAACGCTGTGATACATTAGGATAGTCTCAGTAGGACACAGTAATGCTGCGTGACATTAGGATAGTCTCAGTAGGACACAGTAACGCTGCGTTACATTAGGATAGTCTCAGTAGGACACAGTAACGCTGCGTGACATTAGGATAGTCTCAGTAGGACACAGTAACGCCGCGTTACATTAGGATAGTCTCAGTAGGACACAGTAACGCTGCGTTACATTAGGATAGTCTCAGTAGGACACAGTAACGCCACGTTACATTAGGATAGTCTCAGTAGGACACAGTAACGCTGCGTTACATTGGGATAGTCTCAGTAGGACACAGTAACGCCTGGTTACATTAAGATAGTCTCAGTAGGACACAGTAACGCTGCGTTACATTAGGACAGTCTCAGTAGGACACAGTAACGCTGCGTTACATTAGGATAGTCTCAGTAGGACACAGTAACGCTGCGTTACATTAGGACAGTCTCAGTAGGACACAGTAACGCCGCGTTACATTAGGATAGTCTCAGTAGGACACAGTAACACTGCGTTACATTAGGATAGTCTCAGTAGGACACAGTAACGCCGCGTTACATTAGGATAGTCTCAGTAGGACACAGTAACGCTGCATTACATTAGGATAGTCTCAGTAGGACACAGTAACGCTGCGTTACATTAGGATAGTCTCAGTAAGACACAGTAACGCTGCGTTACATTAGGATAGTCTCAGTAGGACACAGTAACGCTGCGTTACATTAGGATAGTCTCAGTAGGACACAGTAACGCTGCGTTACATTAGGATAGTCTCAGTAGGACACAGTAACGCTGCGTTACATTAGGATAGTCTCAGTAGGACACAGTAATGCTGCGTTACATTAGGATAGTCTCAGTAGGACACAGTAACGCTGCGTTACATTAGGATAGTCTCAGTAGGACACAGTAATGCCGCGTTACATTAGGATAGTCTCAGTAGGACACAGTAACGCTGCGTTACATTAGGATAGTCTCAGTAGGACACAGTAACACAGCTTTACATTAGGATAGTCTCAGTAGGACACAGTAACACAGCGTTACATTAGGATAGTCTCAGTAGGACACAGTAACACAGCTTTACATTAGGATAGTCTCATTAGGACACAGTTACGCTGCGTTACATTAGGATAGTCTCAGTAGGACACAGTAACACAGCGTTACATTAGGATAGTCTCAGTAGGACACAGTGACACAGCTTTACATTAGGATAGTCTCAGTAGGACACAGTAACGCTGCGTTACATTAGGATAGTCTCAGTAGGACACAGTAACGGCGTGTCACATTAGGATAGTCTCAGTAGGACACAGTAACGCTGCGTTACATTAGGATAGTCTCAGTAGGACACAGTAATGCCGCGTTACATTAGGATAGTCTCAGTAGGACACAGTAACGCCGCGTTACATTAGGATAGTCTCAGTAGAACACAGTAACGCTGCGTTACATTAGGATAGTCTCAGTAGAACACAATAACGCTGTGTTACATTAGGATAGTCTCAGTAGGACACAGTAATGCTGCGTTACATTAGGATAGTCTCAGTAGGACACAGTAACGCCGCGTTACATTAGGATAGTCTCAGTAGAACACAATAACGCTGTGTAACATTAGGATAGTCTCAGTAGGACACAGTAATGCTGCGTTACATTAGGATAGTCTCAGTAGGACACAGTAACGCTGCGTTACATTAGGATAGTCTCAGTAGGACACAGTAACGCCGCGTTACATTAGGATAGTCTCAGTAGAACACAATAACGCTGTGTTACATTAGGATAGTCTCAGTAGGACACAGTAATGCTGCGTTACATTAGGATAGTCTCAGTAGGACACAGTAACGCCGCGTTAAATTAGGATAGTCTCAGTAGGACACAGTAACGCCGCGTTACATTAGGATAGTCTCAGTAGGACACAGTAACGCCGTGTTACATTAGGATAGTCTCAGTAGGACACAGTAACGCTGCGTTACATTAGGATAGTCTCAGTAGGACACAGTAACGCTGCGTTACATTAGGATAGTCTCAGTAGGACACAGTAACGCCGTGTTACATTAGGATAGTCTCAGTAGGACACAGTAACGCTGCGTTACATTAGGATAGTCTCAGTAGGACACAGTAACGCCGCGTTACATTAGGATAGTCTCAGTAGGACACAGTAATGCTGCGTGACATTAGGATAGTCTCAGTAGGACACAGTAACGCTGCGTTACATTAGGATAGTCTCAGTAGGACACAGTAACGCTGTGTTACATTAGGATAGTCTCAGTAGGACACAGTAATGCTGCGTGACATTAGGATAGTCTCAGTAGGACACAGTAACGCTGCGTTACATTAGGATAGTCTCAGTAGGACACAGTAACGCCACGTTACATTAGGATAGTCTCAGTAGGACACAGTAACGCTGCGTTACATTAGGATAGTCTCAGTAGGACACAGTAACGCCGGGTTACATTAAGATAGTCTCAGTAGGACACAGTAACGCCACGTTACATTAGGACAGTCTCAGTAGGACACAGTAACGCTGCGTTACATTAGGATAGTCTCAGTAGGACACAGTAACGCTGCGTTACATTAGGACAGTCTCAGTAGGACACAGTAACGCCGCGTTACATTAGGATAGTCTCAGTAGGACACAGTAACACTGCGTTACATTAGGATAGTCTCAGTAGGACACAGTAACGCCGCGTTACATTAGGATAGTCTCAGTAGGACACAGTAACACTGCGTTACATTAGGATAGTCTCAGTAGGACACAGTAACACCGGGTTACATTAAGATAGTCTCAGTAGGACACAGTAACACTGCGTTACATTAGGATAGTCTCAGTAGGACACAGTAACGCCGGGTTACATTAAGATAGTCTCAGTAGGACACAGTAACGCCGCGTTACATTAGGATAGTCTCAGAAGAACACAGTTCCAAAGAATGAAGTAGCCAGAACTAAGCTTCCCTTCTTTTGTGTCTTTTACAGGCACTGGTAAAAGAAGTCATGTAAATCTTTCACTTTGAACTCTTCCTCTAGAAAAAGAGGAATTGGCTGTGAATTTGTCTTGAGCAATAAAGCTAATCAAATATTAAAGGTGGTCCTAAATGTTTAAATTGATCAACTCTGGTAACCAATCTCAATTTCTACTGTAGTAATGTGAAATGAATACATTAGATATGCTTCAGGTAAGGCATTATATCAGATCTATACCGCCCATGTGAGATGTGATGACAATATATCCATCTCCCCATCAATATATTTCACAGGAAAAGATGTATAGGCACATAGCGAGAGGTTAAGAGGGATTTTTCAGCTCAGTCTATACAGAGCGATGGTTTTAGTCAACTTTGATTCTGTAAATTAAGAATGTGTTGAAAAAGATGAGTTGAGGACAGGAGGATATGAAAGGGATTATAGAAGCAGCATAATCAGCCCTGAAGTCCGATTGAAAGATATAATTTATTCATCTAACATGATTCTGATAAGACATTAGTGGAATATATTACCATCTGCTTAGACTAGTAAACAGGAGTTCCTATGTTGAAATCCCAGCAGTGCCTCCATTTGTGACCATCTCGTCTATAGCAGCAATATTCTCTAATTTAATAATATCTAACAGAGAGAGATTGAGACATGCAGTACAGTCTATCAGTTGGGGCCTATAAATAGGTGAGCCGCAGTAATAGAGGTAGCTGAACTATATGTGAGAGTTCATGTGTATTTACTGTTATGTGTGGGTAGGACCATTGTAATCATTTCTTAGAGATGGAGAGAGATGGAGAGAGATGAAGAGTGGGATATCACACGTCCGGTGCCAGTGATTAGGATTCGGATCTGTCTGTAATGAATGTGTTTCATTTGTCAATGGGACTCAAACAGTGCTAGCCCTGTAAAGCTGAGTATCTGGACACAGCTGCATCTGCCAACCAGAGCCGAGGATTCATTTGGACACAGACGCGCAGTCACGCACCTGATGCACATGCATGCTCACACACACACAGGCCACAACCCTCTTGCTGTTTTGGCCACGTAAGCTTAGCCTGGTACAACAACCATTATATCTACTGTATATCCAACAGTTTAAGAAAATAATTTGTGCTTTTCCTGATTTACCTCAGATGTTACTTAGATGTTTCCTAATAAATAGAGCCTGAAGAGTCTGTTATACAGTAGGAGTTCAGCCCTGTCCTAATAAACAGAGCCTGAAGAGTCTGTTATACAGTAGGAGTTCAGCCCTGTCCTAATAAACAGAGCCTGAAGAGTTTGTTATACCGTAGGAGTTCAGCCCTGTCCTAATAAATAGAGCCTGAAAGAGTCTGTTATACAGTAGGAGTTCAGCCCTGTCCTAATAAACAGAGCCTGAAAGAGCCTGTTATACAGTAGGAGTTCAGCCCTGTCCTAATAAACAGAGCCTGAAGAGTCTGTTATACAGTAGGAGTTCAGCCCTGTCCTAATAAACAGAGCCTGAAAGAGCCTGTTATACAGTAGGAGTTCAGCCCTGTCCTAATAAACAGAGCCTGAAAGAGTCTGTTATACAGTAGGAGTTCAGCCCTGTCCTAATAAACAGAGCCTGAAAGAGCCTGTTATACAGTAGGAGTTCAGCCCTGTCCTAATAAACAGAGCCTGAAGAGTCTGTTATACAGTAGGAGTTCAGCCCTGTCCTAATAAACAGAGCCTGAAAGAGTCTGTTATACAGTAGGAGTTCAGCCCTGTCCTAATAAACAGAGCCTGAAAGAGCCTGTTATACAGTAGGAGTTCAGCCCTGTCCTAATAAACAGAGCCTGAAGAGTCTGTTATACAGTAGGAGTTCAGCCCTGTCCTAATAAACAGAGCCTGAAGAGTCTGTTATACAGTAGGAGTTCAGCCCTGTCTTAATAAACAGAGCCTGAAGGATTTTGTTACAGGAGTTCTATGTCCTAGGTCCTATTCTGCCTCAAAGTTATGCCTCATTAATATTACTGAATTAATCATGTGTTCAGCTCAACACCATTAAACACTCATTTAAGGTCTAATTGCTTTGTAATCAATCTCTCGAGACCCTCAAACCTCCCTCTCTTTCAGTTATAAATGTGTGTGTCTGTGTGTATGTTTGCAGATGTGGGCACATGCCAGCGTTTCCGTTCACGTGCCATTATATTGCTAGCTTTCGTCCGAGCATAAAAAGCATAAAACAGACAAAAGGATTGCGTCCTTTCTGGACTCTGGTAGCGCCGAGGCTGCAGCTCTGACAACACATTAGACTGGGTCTGTGTCTGTAGGACATGAGGCACCGTTCCACAGCTGGTGCAGAGGCAAGGTGGCCATAGGGATCATTGGGTTTTTGATCCCAAACTGATTTGATTAGTTTAAAACTGATTTGGGTCAATAAGAGGGGTTGGAGGGTTTTTCTAGAGATCAGCCAGGCAGGAGCACAGCTGATCTTACTCTGTCTCACAGAATAACACACCAAACTCTGACAACTCATTTCTGACTCTTTTCTCCCATAAAATGCTGTGACATTCAGTTTGTAATTGCAAGAATTGTAATCCAAGTGTGGAAGTATTGATTTATGTGACCAAGTAGATGGAATTCTAACTTCAATTCTTCACTCTACTGTTATCTGTTTTATTAGATGGATAGATGATGGATAGATGTTGATGGATAGATGTTGATGGATAGATGTTGATGGATAGATGTTGATGGATTGATGATGGATAGATGTTGATGGATAGATGTTGTGTGTAACCTTGAGACCACCAACACAGTTGAGTCACTTTTTTTGGTAGCATAGCAATGTCATGGATGGTGAGGTTTTAGACTGTCCTTCACAAATACAGTGAGATACAAAAGTATTTGGACATTGGCAAAGTTGTTGTTGTTTTGGCTCTGTACTCAAGCATTTGAGAAAGTTACAGAAGCACAGATATCATACCTCCCCAAAAAACGTAGAACCTCCCCTGTTATTGAAATGGTGAGAGGTTGGGCCCATCTCAAACGACACCCTGTTCCTTATAGTGCGTGACCTTTGACCTCTGGAACAGGGGGCCATTTGGGGTGCAACCTACCTCTCTCTGGAAAACAAAGAAAGATGAGAAAGTAGTGTAATGAATCAGCAGTCAATACATTCTGTTACAGAAATACAGCAGAAAACATCCTCATTAGAGGTGTATTCTGGAGAGAGAGAAGGTTCAGATAGAGATGTTGGTTTGTAGACCAGACATGCTTCTCTGTGATGGAAAATAGGAAACAGTGTCAACTCTATATATTGTATTTCTATCTGCAGTGATAGGATTGAACGCCACTGAATAAGCAGCCTTGACAGTTCAATGATGGTCGAGGCATCATCTTTTCTCCAGTCACTGTGGTAAAGTCATGGATGTGGAGGTCTCAGGCTGATATTCACACACACACACACACACTCACGCATGCAAAGAACACACACACAGAACAAGCACACACACACACACACTCACTCACGCATGCACAGAACACACACACACGCTCAAAACACACACACACAGATCAAGCACACACACGCAGAATGTGCTTAGTCTGTGCTGTCATGCTTGACAGCCCGTCCCATGAGTGCTGTGTGTCACGAACATTCACAGCCTACAGGATGAACCTACTGCCTCCCCCTCACACACACACACAGACACAAATAAATATACACACTCGTACACATGAACATGCAAGCTCACATGCACACACACTAATGTACACACCAATTTGGATAAAAACATGTGCACATACATTGTATAAAATATTGTGCTAGTTCTACTTTTAAAATATAACAACTATTTGCATAATCTTTTTGAGTATTTCAAACATGAGGTATTCTTATGTATAATATACGGTATACCTACTTAACTTCTGCTGTTTCACAAACACTCATATATTAAATCCAGCATAAAAAATGGCTTATGTCCAACTTCATTTTATCAATTTCAAAACTGTTATTATTCGTCTGATCTACTTTAATCTTACTTTCAGTTTTACATTTGTTTACCATTCTTTTATGTTTCTGATTATTAGTCATTTTAACCCACTTTAGCAGGCATTGTTGAACACAGTGCTCATTCCACAGGCAGAGCTGCAAGCCTGGTAGGATGCTGCATTTGCCTCTGATATTAAGGGTGATGCATGTGGACTAGCTGATGGTGGGAAAGGCTGGTCAGATCAGTGGATGTCAGTTTACCTGACAGTTCTGATATCCGTTCATCCTGATCCATTACACCTCATAGCACAACAAGCTGCCTAATACTAATATAGAAATGTACTTTCTTTCTTCAAACATGCATACAACATTGTGTAAAGGTATCATAACATCTTAAAATGTTGAAATACCCACAATCCTCTAACAACGGAGCCACATGGCAAGTTGTTGCAAAAACGTACAATTCTTAACCCTTGTGTGGTGTTCGGGTCTGTGGGACCCATTTTCAATGTTAACTCAAAGAAAAATGACACAATGAATTATTATTTCAACCTGAGACTCATTGGCCTTGGCTCATTTTCTGTGAAGAACATGTAAAATAACACATTTTCATTGAGCGCACACTGTGCACCTCCCTACATATTTATATTACATATGTGGTGTTCGGGTCCACTGGACCCGAGGGTAATAAAAGTGTGGAAAAGTGTGTGTGTAGGTGAAAACAAGTCAAAATTGAGCAAAAAGGTTTGCTGTGTGCCTTCACTTTGTCTTCCTCCTCCCTGGGCCTGCTGTTTCAACATAGCACCAATATCCTGTCTGTCTCCCTACCTGTCTCCCGCTTCTCTCGCACTCTTTACCCTTTGTAGTGTGTGAAACTACACAATGTCTTGCGGGAACCTGCACAATGTTATTACAATACATTATTTAGATACATTGTAAAAAATGTATTTTCCCACACTCTACCCCAGCCAGGTGCAAATTGGGGGAGCGACACAACAAATAAATAGCTTGTATGTGTGGCTCCTTACCACAATCAGTCAGCATGGCACAAATAATCTCTGCTCAGAGGGACTTAGAAATCATTTTTGTAGAGAGAAGTTAGTGTGGAAGGAGCGTCTTCCACTTTGGAAAATGAAGAATTTTCCCGAATATGAGGATCATGTCTCTGTCAATTCAGAGTCTGACAGTGAGTTGGTAGAAGAGGATGAGATTGGCCCTCAGCCAGCCCCAGGACCAGCGCGTCAGTAGCCTGCCCCTGGATTAGCCCGTCAGCAACCAGCCCATCAGCAGCCTGTAGGAGGAGAAATATGGATGTCAAAAAATTGTGAAATTGAATGGTCTTCTTGCCGAAGGAATGAGCCACCCCACATGGCTGCCAATGTGATGAGGATGTAACCAGGGTGATCTAGGTAAATGGCAAATATTAACCATGTATGGTGTCTATATTGCTTGCAAATCATATGAGTCAACATCTAAGTATTAAGTATTTTTATGTAAATTGTTATGGCTGTATTGTTTTAAAAACCCAATAATGTTGTGGGTCCATCAGACCCCCAAACATTGGGTGAATAACAAAATGGGTTAAATTGGAGTAAATTAAACAGTTTTCCTTGTAGTTATTTTTACACACAAATAATCGTTCAGATTTTGCAGTATATTACATTTTATGTACATTTTCTAAGGTAATGCTTTTTGAACACAGAAATGTAATAAGATATTCAAATATTGATGTGAAACCAGAAACCTGCATTTTTATCTGAAAATCCTACATTTTTTCACTTGCTCGCACACACACACACACCCGCGCGCACGCGCTCCGTAGGCTAGATAAGATATGATCACATCCAAGGCAAGGCAGCAGGTTCCTGTGCTGTGTTCTACAGTATAAGTGATAGTGTATGAAATAATCTTGTATATAGTGCACTGTAAAAAGACCATTCTGGAACACCCCAAAAATATTTTAGAGCTCATGGCCTCCCATACTGTTCCATCATCACCATAGCAACATGGCACGACTCCTGTCAGGGCTTAGTAAAACGTTATTGATTACCCTTAGCCTCCTGAAACAGTCTGAATGACTCCCTGTGGACACACACACACCTAACTGCACCTCTCTCACACACACACACACACACACACACACACACACACACACACACACACACACACACACACACACACACACACACACACACACACACACACACACACACACACACACACAGTTAGGAGTGTGTGCGTTTAGTGCAGTTGTATTGGAGGAGCTGTTTAATCTCACTCAATCCTACAGAGTTGTCCTGTCTTCTGAGGGCCTCCGCGTAGCTGCGTTGGTCCTGCAGTGGAGGGGAGGGGGGCCAGGTCTGGGCCGGGGGGCTGTGGGGTAGTAGGCTAGCCCCGTCCAGTCTGGCTGTGCCGATGAAGGTGGTGATGCTCTGGTGGTGGGTGGGACCAGTGAGATGCGCTGGGTCTGGTGGGGCGTTGAGGGGGTCTGGGGCTCCTTGGTGTTGCAGTGGGTGGTCATCTGTCCGATGTCAAGTGAGGCAAGGGGTGTTTGTCTACCAAGGGTCACGTCCTGGCAAACATCTCTCTCTCTCTCTTCTCTCTCCTCTCTCTCTCTCTGTCCTCCTCTGTCCTCTCTCTCTCTCTCTCTCCTCTTTCCTCTCTCACATCTCTCTCTCTCTTCTCTCTCTCTCTCTCTCTTTCCTCTCTCACATCTCTTACTCTCTCTCTCTCTCTCTCTCTCTCTCTCTCTCTCTCTCTCTCTCTCTCTCTCTCTCTCTCTCTCTCCCTCTCTCTCTCTCTCTCTCTCTCTCTCTCTCTCTCTCTCTCTCTCTCTCTCTCTCTCTCTCTCTCTCTCTCTCTCTCTCTCTCTCTCTCTCTCTCTCTCTCTCTCACTCTCACTCTCGCCTCTCTCTCTCTCTCTCTTTCCTCTCTCTTCTCTCTCTCTCTCTCCTCTTTCCTCTCTCACATCTCCCTCTCTCTTCTCTCTTTCTCACTCTCTCTCTCTCCTCTCTCACTCTCGCCTCTCTCTCTCTCTCTCTCTCCTCTCCTCTCTCTTCTCTCTCTCTCTTCTCTCTCTCTCTCTCCTCTTTCCTCTCTCACATCTCTCTCCCTCTTCTCTCTTTCTCACTCTCTCTCCTCTCTCTCACTCTCGCCTCTCTCACATATCTCTCTCTCTCCTCTTTCCTCTCTCTTCTCTCTCCTCTCTCTCTCTCGCTCTCTGGATGTGTGAAGCCCCACTTGAACACAGAACAGGAAACACTGCAACTCCTTTGATGTAATCATATACTATTAATCATCCCTACAGGGGACCTGTGTGTGTGTGTGTGTCTGTGTGTGTCTGTGTCTGTGTGTGTCTGTGTGTGTCTGTGTTTGTGTGTGTCTGTGTCTGTGCATAATTGAAAATGTGCTTATGCTTGTGTGAGCACAGAAATTTCAAAGACCCAATTTACCTCTTTCTGTTTTCTGGAGGATTCTTGACCCAGTTTGGTCTCAAACGCCCAACTCTCAGAGTTGGTTTGGGGACTTTGGGTGTAAGATGTATTTTGGAGGGAGCAGCTCTGATGAGTTGTAAAGTACTGTATATAGTGGCACAGTTTCAGGTTGGAAAAGAGGCTGGCTGGTCAGTACTAAAGTAAAGCCACCTCTAAATAGACGTGACACAAGAGGGACATTTGATCTGAATCATATTAACATAAGCCTATTTGAGTTTATACCTATTTCAGGTTTTACCTACTTCAGGTTATACCTACATTATTCAGCTTGTCAGTGATCTAGTTTTTGCGCTCAGGAGCATATACGCACACACACGCACGCACGCACGCACGCACACACACGCACACACACACACACACACACAAACCTAACCTTGAGGGGACACAACATTCAGTCCCATTCCAAATCCTATTTTCCCTAATGCTAAACATAACCCTAACCCTAACCAGTACTCTTACTCTTACCCTAACCCTAACCTTTACCCAAAAACCTAACCTTCACCCTTACCCTAAACCTGGCCCTAGCTCCTAACCCTAAAACTAACCCTAGCTCCTAACCAACGCCCCCCTCAGAGAGAGACACAGATGCATTTGACATCTCACATTTTTCAACATGTTTTTTACAAAAGGAGAGATTTGGAGTTAGATAAACTTGGATTTTTCAGTGGGTACATATGCAGGATGCTAACCTCCCCAGCATGGCCTTCACTCCAGATCAAAACTCCAAACCTACAACCTAAATTTTGACCAAAATTACCCAGAGAGATTACGGCTTCCAAGGTTTTCTTTTCCCAAGCTATACAAAGGGTGCTCTAGCAAACAAACAGCAGAGACCTGAGGGTTTAGAGATTGAGGTAGTCACCTCGTACAAGTACTTGGGAGTATGGCTAGACAGTACACTGTCCTTCTCTCAGCACATATTAAAGCTGCAGGCTAAAGTTAAATCTAGACTTGGTTTCCTCTATCGTAATCGCTCCTCTTTCAGCCCAGCTGCCAAACTAACCCTGATTCAGATGACCATCCTAACCATGCTAGATTACGGAGATCGGCAGGTAAGGGTGCTCTCGAGCGGCTAGACGCTCTTTACCATTCGGTCATCAGATTTGTCACCAATGCTCCTTATAGAACACATCACTGCACTCTATACTCCTCTGTAAACTGGTCATCTCTGTATACCCGTCGCAAGACCCACTGGTTGATGCTTATTTATAAAACCCTCTTAGGCCTCACTCCCCCCTGTCTGAAATATATACTGCAGACCTCAACCTCCACATACAACACCCGTTCTGCCAGTCACATTCTGTTAAAGGTCCCCAAAGCACACACATCCCTGGGTCGCTCCTCTTTTCACTTTGCTGCAGCTAGCGACTGGAACAGGCTGCAACAAACACTCAAACTGGACAGTTTTATCTCAATCTCTTCATTCAAAGACTCAATCATGGACACTCTTACTGACAATTGTGGCTGCTTTGTGTGATATATTGTTGTCTCTACCTTCTTGCCCCTTGTACTGTTGTCTGTGCCCAATAATGTTTGTACCATGTTTTGTGCTGCTACCATGTTGTGTTGCTGCCATGTTGTGGTTATGCTGTGTTGCTACCATGCTGTATTGTCATGTGTTGCTGCCTTGCTATATTGTTGTCTTAGGTCTCTCTTTATGTAGTGTTGTCTCTCTTGTTGTGATGTGTGTTTTGTCCTATATACAGTATGTCCTATATTTATTTATTTTTAATCCCAGCCCCCATCCCCACAGGTGGCCTTTTGCCTTTCAGTAGGCCTTCATTGTAAATAAGAATTTGTTCTTAACAGACTTGCCTAGTTAAATAAAGGTTAAATAACAAAAATAAACCTTAACATAATTCTAACCCTAACACTAATTCTAACCTTAACCCTAAACCCCCTAGAAATACCATTTGACCTCGTGGGGACTAACAAAATGTCCCCAGTTGGTCAAATTTCTGTCAGTGACTGTGTTATTTTGCCCATCTTAATCTTTTATTTTTATTGGCCAGTCTGAGATATGGCTTTTTCTTTGCAACTCTGTCTAGAAGGCCAGCATCCCGGAGTCGCCTCTTCACTGTTGACGTTGAGACGGGTGTTTTGCGGGCACTATTTAATGAAGCTGCCAGTTGAGGACGTGTGAGGCGCTGTTTCTCAAACTAGACACTCTAATGTACTTGTCCTCTTGCTCAGTTGTGCACCGGGGCCTCCCACTCCTCTTTCTATTCTGGTTAGAGACAGTTTGCGCTGTTCTGTGAAGGGAGTAGTACACTGCGTTGTACAAAATCTTCAGTTTCTTGGCAATTTCTCGCATGGAATAGCCTTAATTTCTCAGTCTAAAGAAGGCCAGTTTTATTGCTTCTTTAATCAGGACAACAGTTTTCAGCTGTGCTAACATAATTGCAAAAGGGTTTTCTAATGATCAATTAACCTTTTAAAACGATAAACTTGGATTAGCTAACACAACGTGGCATTGGAACACAGGAGTGATGGTTGCTGATAATGGGCCTCTGTACGCCGATGTAGATATTCCATTAAAAATCAGCCATTTCCAGCTACAATAGTCATTTACAACATTAACAATGTTTACACTGTATTTCTGATCAATTTGATGTTATTTTTATGGACAAAAAAATTGCTTTTCTTTTAAAAACAAGGAAAGTGAACGGTAGTGTATGTTAATATTGTAAAAATATCACTTAATCTCCATAGTACGCTTTGGCAAAATGTACATTGTTACGTCATGCCAATAAAGAACATTGAATTGAATTGGGAGAGAGAGGAGAGAGAGAGAGCGAGAGGGAAAAGAGAGAGGAGAGAGAAAGAGGAGAGAGAAAGAGAGAGGAGAGAGAGAGAGGAGAGAGAAAGAGATTGTGTGAGTGTGTCTCAATGCTAGAACCCATAATCCCTTGTGTGCTGGTTTATACTCCCAAGGGGTCTAGGGGTCTTTCCTCCCAAGGGCCCCTATAGGAATAGAGTGATCATTGGGCCCCAAGATGGTACTGTGAGGAGAGTCATGTTCTGTCCAACAGGTTGCTGTGATAGAGAGCTATACATAAGAGTGATACAATAACATGTTGGGCTGCAACGGCAGTGGCAGAACTCAGTGTGTGTAGCTTTGCTTCAAACATCCATTCAAATGAGAACATGTCTCACTCCTTTGACAAAGATTTCCCGGACACAAATTAGGCGCTGGTCTAAAAAGCAATCTCAATTGAAAATGCATTTTGTCTAGGATCATTCTAGGCTGCAGATAGCCTAGCAGTTAAGAGTTTTGGGCCGGTAACCCAGAGGTTGCTATTTTGAATCACCGAATTGACTTGTTGAAAAATCTGTCGATGTGCCCTTGAACAGGGCACTTAACCCTAGTTACTTTGGATAAGAGCGTCTGCTAAATGACTAAAATGACATCTGTGTTTGGGAAACCGCCCCAGAAAGTGTCAACACTCGTGGATTTCTTTTAGGTAAGAATTAAGGGTGAGCTTTAGGACCAACTCCGGTGTTTGAGGTGTGTGTGATGGAACACCATTAACACCTCAACACACAACATAACATCAGTTGGGAGAAATATTGACAAAACATCTTCCATCTTATCCATGGCTTTACTAGGCTCCATATGCTATTCATGTGGATGGGGAAATGAATTGACTCTGATGCCTGAAGTGAGATTACGATAAGATGAGGCCATAATGAAGTTAGCGTGGATGAGCTCATTAGAGAGAGAGAAAGAGAAAGAAGATATAGGGCGAAGAGAGAGAGTAGCAGGGTGTAGACGAAGAGAGAAGGGCAGAAAAGATAGAACGAGAGAGGGAGAAAGAGATATGCAGGGGATAGACAGAGATAGGTAGGAGAGAGAGGGGCAGAAAAGATAGAACGAGAGAGGGAGAAAGAGATATGCAGGGAATAGACAGAGATAGGTAGGAGAGAGGGGCAGAAAAGATAGAACGAGAGAGGGAGAAAGAGATATGCAGGGGATAGACAGAGATAAGTAGGAGAGAGAAGGGCAGAAAGGATAGAACGAGAGAGGGAGAAAGAGATATGCAGGGGATAGACAGAGATAAGTAGGAGAGAGAAGGGCAGAAAAGATAGAACGAGAGAGGGAGAAAGAGATATGCAGGGAATAGACAGAGATAGGTAGGAGAGAGAGGCAGAAAAGATAGAACGAGAGAGGGAGAAAGAGATATGCAGGGAATAGACAGAGATAGGTAGGAGAGAGAGGCAGAAAAGATAGAACGAGAGAGGGAGAAAGAGATATGCAGGGGATAGACAGAGATAAGTAGGAGAGAGGGGCAGAAAAGATAGAACGAGAGAGGGAGAAAGAGATATGCAGGGGATAGACAGAGATAGGTAGGAGAGAGAGGGGCAGAAAAGATAGAAAGAGAGAGGGAGAAAGAGATATGCAGGGGATAGACAGAGATAGGTAGGAGAGAGAGGGGCAGAAAAGATAGAACGAGAGAGGGAGAAAGAGATATGCAGGGGATAGACAGAGATAGGTAGGAGAGAGGGTCAGAAGATAAAAAGTGGAAGAGAGAGAGCTGAGCTGCGAGGCCTTATACAGTCTGCACTATTTATGCAGTATTCTGCACTATTTAACACTGTCTGGGCCCATATGAATTTCACATCTAGATCAGAACAGAGTGCTTTCAAAAAGAGAGGGAATATCTCTGAGACGGAGAACATTTGATGTCTCTGCTCTCTTCAGTACATCAGACAGATAGACAGAGAACATGCTGAGGCTCTGCTTTTGTGTGTGTGCGTGTGTGTGTGTAACATTTCCCCTCAGCTAGGTTTTAACCCTGATGAGGACAGTATTAAAAATATTCACCTCGTAGAGAGTCGCCAACCTGTGCCGGTGAATCCTGTTCAGCCTGATGAATAGAAATAAACAGCCTTCCAGATATTGAAATGGAGAAGCTGTGAATAATTCAACAGGGCCGCCTCATCTCTCTCCCTGTGGGTTTAGAGGAGATATTGGTGTAAAATATGCACACATTACATGTCCAGCATCTGATGGGATATGCATACATGTTTCAATGAGGCACAGGCTTGCGTCCTAAATGGTACCCCTATCATCTATACAGTCCACTACCTTTCACCACAGCCCAATGGTCAAGAGTAGTGCATAGCATAGGGAATAGGGTTCCATTTGGGACACAGCCACAGTTTGCCAGGACTTCTAGGCTTCTGTGATGAAGTTGGTGACAGATGAGATGATGGCCATTGGTCAAATCTCATGACACCCTAGTCATTAGTGCATTACTTTTGTCCAGAGCCTCATGTGGCTCCATATGGATCTGGCCAAAGGTAGTGCACTAGAAAAGAGATGAAAAGAGATGGCCGCCTCGCTTCGCGTTCCTTGGAAAATATGCAGTATTTTGTTCTTTTATGTGTTATTTCTTACATCGGTACCCCAGGTAATCTTAGGTTTCATTACATACAGTCGGGAGGAACTACTGAATATACGATTAACGTCAACTCATCATCGTTCCTACCAGGAATATGACTTTCCCGAAACGGATCCAGTGTTTTGCCTTCCACCCAATACAATGGATCTGATCCCAGCCGGCGACCCTGTGCGACGCCGAAAAAGGGGCAAACGAGGCGGTCTCGTGGTCAGGCTTCGGAGACGGGCACATCGCGCTCCACTCCCTAGCATACTACTCGCCAATGTCCAGTCTCTTGACAATAAGGTTGATGAAATCCGAGCACGGGTAGCATTCCAGAGAGACATCAGGGATTGCAACGTGCTCTGCTTCACGGAAACATGGCTAACTCAAGGGACGCTAACGGAGTCGGTGCAGCCAGCTGGTTTCTTCATGCATCGCGCCGACAGAAACAAACATCTTTCCGGTAAGAAGAGGGGCGGGGGGGTATGCCTTATGATTAACGAGAAGTGGTGTGATCATCATAACAACACACAGGAACTCAAGTCATTCTGTTCACCTGATCTAGAACTCCTCACAATCAAATGTCGACCGCATTATCTACCAAGGGAATTCTCTTCAATCATAATCACAGCCGTATATATTCCCCCCCAAGCAGACACATCGATGGCCCTGAACGAACTTTATCTGACTCTTTGTAAACTGGAAACCACACACCCTGAGGCTGCATTCATCGTAGCTGGGGATTTTAACAAGGCTAATCTAAAAACAAAACTCCCTAAATTCTATCAGCATATCGATTGTGCTACCAGGGCTGGAAAAACCCTAGATCATTGTTATACTAATTTCCGCGACGCATATAAGGCCCTCCCCCGCCCCCCTTTCGGAAAAGCTGACCACGACTCCATTTTGTTGATTCCAGCCTACAAACAGAAACTCAAACAACAAGCTCCCGCGCTCAGGTCTGTTCAACGCTGGTCCGACCAATCTGAATCCACGCTTCAAGACTGCTTCGATCAAGCGGATTGGAATATGTTCCGCATCGCGTCCAACAACAATATTGACGAATATGCTGATTCGGTGAGCGAGTTCATTAGGAAGTGCATTGACGATGTCGTACCCACAGCAACGATTAAAACATTCCCAAACCAGAAACCGTGGATTGACGGCAGCATTCGCGTGAAACTGAAAGCGCGAACCACTGCTTTTAACCAGGGCAAGGTGACCGGAAGCATGACCGAATACAAACAGTGTAGCTATTCTCTCCGCAAGGCAATCAAACAGGCTAAGTCCCAGTACAGAGACAAAATCGAGTCGCAATTCAACAGCTCAGACACAAGAGGTATGTGGCAGGGTCTACAGTCAATCACGGATTACAAAAAGAAAACCAGCCCCGTCGCGGACCAGGATGTCTTGCTCCCAGACAGGCTAAACAACTTTTTTGCCCGCTTTGAGGACAATACAGTGCCACTGACACGGCCCCCTACCAAAACCTGCGGGCTCTCCTTCACTGCAGCCGAGGTGAGTAAAACATTTAAACGTGTTAACCCTCGCAAGGCTGCAGGCCCAGACGGCATTCCCAGCCGCGTCCTCAGAGCATGCGCAGACCAGCTGGCTGGTGTGTTTACGGACATATTCAATCAATCCTTATCCCAGTCTGCTGTTCCCACATGCTTCAAGAGGGCCACCATTGTTCCTGTTCCCAAGAAAGCTAAGGTAACTGAGCTAAACGACTACCGCCCCGTAGCACTCACTTCCGTCATCATGAAGTGCTTTGAGAGACTAGTCAAGGACCATATCACCTCCACCCTACCGGACACCCTAGACCCACTCCAATTTGCTTACCGACCCAATAGGTCCACAGACGACGCAATCGCAACCACACTGCACACTGCCCTAACCCATCTGGACAAGAGGAATACCCATGTGAGAATGCTGTTCATCGATTACAGCTCAGCATTCAACACCATAGTACCCTCCAAACTCGTCATCAAGCTCGAGACCCTGGGTCTCGACCCCGCCCTGTGCAACTGGGTCCTGGACTTCCTGACGGGCCGCCCCCAGGTGGTGAGGGTAGGTAACAACATCTCCACCCCGCTGATCCTCAACACTGGGGCCCCACAAGGGTGCGTTCTGAGCCCTCTCCTGTACTCCCTGTTAACCCACGACTGCGTGGCCATGCACGCCTCCAACTCAATCATCAAGTTTGCGGATGACACTACAGTGGTAGGCTTGATTACCAACAACGACGAGACGGCCTACAGGGAGGAGGTGAGGGCCCTCGGAGTGTGGTGTCAGGAAAATAACCTCACACTCAACGTCAACAAAACAAAGGAGATGATTGTGGACTTCAGGAAACAGCAGAGGGAGCACCCCCCTATCCACATCGACGGGTCAGTAGTGGAGAAGGTGGAAAGTTCCTCGGTGTACACATCACGGACAAACTGAATTGGTCCACCCACACAGACAGCGTTGTGAAGAAGGCGCAGCAGCGCCTCTTCAACCTCAGGAGGCTGAAGAAATTCGGCTTGTCACCAAAAGCACTCACAAACTTCTACAGATGCACAATCGAGAGCATCCTGTCGGGCTGTATCACCGCCTGGTACGGCAACTGCTCCGCCCACAACCGTAAGGCTCTCCAGAGGGTAGTGAGGTCTGCAGAACGCATCACCGGGGGCAAACTACCTGCCCTCCAGGACACCTACACCACCCGATGTCACAGGAAGGCCATAAAGATCATCAAGGACAACAACCACCCAAGCCACTGCCTGTTCACCCCGCTATCATCCAGAAGGCGAGGTCAGTACAGGTGCATCAAAGCAGGGACCGAGAGACTGAAAAACAGCTTCTATCTCAAGGCCATCAGACTGTTAAACAGCCACCACTAACATTTAGCGGCCGCTGCCAACATACTGACTCAACTCCAGCCACTTTAAAAATGGGAATTGATGGAAATTATGTAAAAATGTACCACTAGCCACTTTAAACAATGCCACTTAATATAATGTTTACATACCCTACATTACCCATCTCATATGTATATACTGTACTCTATATCATCTACTGCATCTTGCCATCTTTATGTAATACATGTACCACTAGCCACTTTAAACTATGCCACTTTATGTTTACATACCCTACAGTACTCATCTCATATGTATATACCGTACTCTATACCATCTACTGCATCTGCCATGCCGTTCTGTACCACCACTCATTCATATATCTTTATGTACATATTCTTTATCCCTTTACACTTGTGTGTGTGTGTAAGGTAGTAGTTGTGGAATTGTTAGGTTAGATTACTTGTTGGTTATTACTGCATTGTCGGAACTAGAAGCACAAGCATTTCGCTACACTCGCATTAACATCTGCTAACCATGTGTATGTGACTAATAAAATTTGATTTGATTTTGATTTGAGATAAGGTATGTTGCTCCCTATTCCCTGAGTATACCAACAATTAGGAACACCTTCCTAATATTGAGTTGCACCCCCTCCTTTCTCTCTCAGAACAGCCTCAATTCGTTGGCGACATGGACTCTACAAGGTGTCGTTCCACAGGGATTCTGGTCCATGTTGACTCCAATGCATCCCACAGTTATGTTAAGTTGGCTGGATGTC